>NC_046373.1:18091748-18323694 GCF_011125445.2 Fundulus heteroclitus | reverse complement strand
AGCTTGAAACAAATATGGTAAATCTATCTCTATCTCATAATTGGCCCTTGTTGCATGACAACTGAGCTACTGTGCAATAAAACATTTCGGAAGGAGGGGGGGGGGTAAAATGGATGCACTGAAAAATAGAGTACCTTGCTAAACTAGTCACCCTTTGGCTTTTCACCCATTTTATTACAATCCAGTCTGTATATTAAACCGTTTTAATCCTCAACACAAGCTACATTTGTGTACTCAATGCACACAACCATCATATTGAATCTGACCTCAACTGCATTTCTGATTGAGTACACTAAACACAGCTTTGATTCATGTAAAAGTCTTGGCAAGAAAGCAACTCATGCATACAAAACACATAAATGGAGAGAGTGTCCACATCTTTTAAAGATAAACAGGTTAAATGGTTATATTCTGATTGGGAAAGAGAAATCAACTTCCCTCCTAGACATTTAGAAACTTGCAGTGTAGCCAGCCACTTCGAACATTACAAGACTTGCAGCTGTAAGCAGATATTTATAAAAGACAGGCAACCTTATTTTTACCAAATCGAATAAAAGTGGTGTCAATCTGTTTGGCTACGTTTGTGCAGCAAAATTTGTTCAAGCAGCAGAGAGTAAAAAAGTAGAACAGTTTTTTTTTTTTTTTTTTTTTTTTTTTTCCCCCCCTCTTCCAGTGACTCTTTTCTTACATTATTGCGCAGTACCAGTTTTGTTATAACTTTTTTTTTTCTTTTATCATTAAACTACACTGAAACAGATTTTGCCTGCTTTGCATCTGAGTCCCATTACCTAAACATGAGAGTTTTATCCCCTTGAAGGTTTGTCCTGGCATCTCAGGTGGCAAACTGAGTCAAAACTGGCTGAGGTGGGTCTGGAAATATCTGAGACTGGAGATAAAATGTCTCCCCTAGGTTCCAGTCCAGGGGGACCTAATTGCGTCATTAATCCAGGATGCATTGCACAGGTGAAAAAAAACGGCGACGTCCATGGGTGAAAAACATAATTAAGGATATACAATTTTTGAAGTAAATGAGTATTTATGTAACACAAACAGCAATTTTTAGGTTGATCAGAAAATTACAACATATTTAGACTGACATGGATTAGCTAATCGTGGATCCCTTTAAAGTTTATACTGTATATAAAATTGCTGAGTTTGTAAAACAGCTGCTTTTTCACATATTTTAATGCTTTCATCATGGGGGGTAAAAATGTGACAGACTGGCAACCTATCCAGGGTGCACCCCGCCTCTCGCCCATTGAATACAGGAGATTGGCACCAGCAACCCTCGCAACCCCACAAGGGACAAGCGTGACGGAAAATGGACGGATGGACTAAAAAGTCTCTTCAGATTTCAGTCCAGAGTCCCTTCAGACTGTTTTCACTTTTAGCCATTTTATTACCATCAGCACAGACTGGAATAAAGGTTGTCAGGTTTTTTTTTTGCCCAATTTTATTTTTAAACCTTTTTGAAGGGTAAGACACGCCTACAGAATAACTACCAGACACTGGAAGACGGATTGAACAAAATCAGCAGGACTGACTCTCTGCACATTTTTTTAAATTGATATTCTACACCCAAACAATTAAAAGTGAATCAACTGGTTAAAATATCAAAATTTAAGCATACTGGTAGACAAAATCTGCAGACAAGTAACTAAAAGACATAAGCTGGATATTTATCTGCCAATGGACCGTGATTACTTAGAAGTTAAAGCTTCCTTGCTTGCCTTTGCTGCAGGTCCTGCTGAATTAAACCAATAAATTAAGTTACAAAAAAAGACAAACTTCAGTTAAGCCTGTCCATCAGATCAGGGAGCCTACAGTTAATGTCATTAAGTAGAGATCAATTCTAAAGGTGGAACCATGTTGAACAAAGGAAAGCCCTGCTTCTGGGAAAACAGCTGAATATCGCTGCCCTCTTACACACACAAACAAAAGGTAACCAAACATACATGTATGACTCCTGGTGACTCCAGACATTAGATAAAGGCAGGTTTAGAAGAGTAGCTTTTTACTTGTAATCATTATCTAGCAACATAAATCTACCTAAGCTGAATGGCATGTTCTTTCATCTTACCTATATGAAGAGGGACTAAAACGATAGACCCCACACACAAACATAAAAAAACAATGGGAATGTAGTTCAACACTTTAGTTATATTTATGGCACCAGGTGATTTCTAATTGCCGCACTGACTCTAATTTTATATTCACCGCTCATTAAATGTCACCACTCCATTAAATAAACTCAAGTTGAAGGTTTTAAAATATTGCCGTAGAGGCATATTGGCCACTTGTGAGAAGTTGCATATTTTGACATTTTACACATGGATTATTTTGTTTTCAATGTGAATAATTTTGACTTTATTTTTTTAACACTACGTAAGAATTATGTTCTTATGGACTGTCTTATTTATTGATTTTTTTTTTTTCAACAATAGGTGTGTTTTCCTCATGAAAACTTCTGTAAAGTCACCGAAATATCTGGATTTTAGGTTAAATTTAATAACCAGGACATGGGAACGTATCAGTGTTAATTTAAATGCATGTCCAAACTGTTTTTTTGCATGCCTTATGCAACATATATTCACTAACTAAACTTTTCTCTGATGCAGAAAATAAAAAAAGACGAGGTGGCATCTGTAGAGGAAACGCTCAAAACAACCACAGGTACGGCACACATATAAACTGTTCATCTGCCACCTTGTGGTGATATACAAGAATGACGTATATTTTTTAATTAATAACCATTTTATTTATTTTACTTTTTTTTACCATCTTTAAGAGACCTTTGCTGCAGAGTCTGCAGTCTGGAAACAAGAGATCGCCAATCTGAAGGCAAATCTAACATTACCCAGTCCAATATGTGACTATGTGAAGACGAAAAAAGAAGTTATGTAAGTTTAATTAAACAAATCAAAACATTTTTTTTTTTTTTTTTTTTTTTTTTTTTAGAAAATGTAACTAAACACTGTTGAATGACAAACTATTCTGTTTTTCAGGAAATTGTGTGCCACACAGGCAGCTTCAAACTGAAGAGGAGTGCAGCAGATAGCCTAAGACTATAACCCAAAACAGATTTTTATGCTTGCATCAGTGTTGCCCCGTGATGGACTGGTGATCCATCCAGGTGATACCCCGAATATCGCCCTATGACTGCTTAATAAAGGCATCAGCTCACCTGCAACCTTGCACAGAAAAGCAGGGTTAGACGATGAAAGGGTGGACGGATGGATGCGCTAACGGCTGTTGTTACATAAAGTTTTTCAAAACTTAGCACAATTTGTGAAGTTTTTATTTTCAAATTTTATTTCTATGGGTTGTTGGGTCATTTTTTTTTAAGTCTTAGCTCTTGCAACATTTTTTAAATTTACCAAATACCTTTCCAGGCTGCAAGTGAAAACCTCAAAGAAAACTTTTAATTGTGTGCCTTTTTAAAAAAGCATCTTAACTTTTATTGTAGTATTTCTTTTTTTTTTTTTTTTTTTTTTTTTAAATCTGCATTATAAATAAATTTGTCCTATGTCAGTCTTTTGAAATTCTATGTACTGGTTTTTATTTTTACCCTGAGTTTGAACTAACAGGGCTTTTCTCAAGTGGATACATTTGCTGGAGACAACTGAAGTTTCTTGGATGTTTGGACAAAATTTAAGACAAACTACAATTGTAACAGTTATTTTTTATGGAAACAACTGCAATTCCAATAATTTTGGAAGATGATCGACATCCCGGGAGCTTGATTTAAACATGCTTCACTCAAGGAACCTGGAAGTAGCGTCACAGACGAGATGAAGATGGTACCATGAGAAAAAAAAAAAAAAGCGTAGTTCAATTAGATGATGCCCAAAATTTACATTACGGAGAACCAAGGTGACAGAAGACCACAAGACAGCCAGATCACAGAAGTGTGATGTGGAGCAACAGGATAATCTTGTGGCTGTAGTTTTTAGAGGTTTCTCTGCTGCAACTCACTATCATCTAATACCTGGATCAATAATTGAGTCAGATGTTGGACCTGGGACACATCTAAGCAGAGGTGGGATGAATAGCCAAAAGTTTTACTCCAAATAAGACTAGCACTACTACAACATATTTTTACTCAAGTTAAAAGTAGCCATCCAAGAAATTACTTGAGTTAATGTGGTAAGAAGGCTACTTAAAGTAGCAATAAGCGATTTTTCACCACTAGGTGGAGCTTGAGCACTGTCTGTAGACCAAAACAAGATGTGTATCAAGCCATGCCTGTCTTTACCTTGCTCCAGCACTCTTAAATTAATTTAAATTTTATTCATTTAGCGCCAATTCACAACTCATGTCATCTCAAGGCACTTTACAAAGTCAAATTCAATCAAATCATACAGATTAGTCAAAGGTTTCCTATCTAAGGAAACCCAGCAGATTGCGTCAAGTCTTGACAAGCAGCATTCACTCCTGGAGAAGCGTAGAGCTACAGGGACAGTCGTCTGCATTGTCCATGGCTTTGCAGCAATCCCTCATACTGAGCAAGCATGAAGCGACAGTGAGAGAAAAACTCTCCTTTAACAGGGAGGAAAAACCTCCAGCAGAACCAGGCTCAGTATGAACGGTCATCTGTCTCGACTGACTGGGGGTTAGAGAAGACAGAGCAGAGATACAAAAAAGCAGAGAAGCACACACTGATCCAGGAATACTTTCTATGTTATATGGTAATAGTGGGTGATCTGCCTCCCCTAGATGATGTCACAGCTAACAGAACGCCAGACCAGGTGTGCCTACTATGAAGAGAAAAACGGCAGAACAAAAAGTTCAAATAAAAAAATTAGAGAACAGTAGGAGAACTCAGCAGAGTGAGAGAAATAGACCCTGATGTCCTCCGGTAGCCTAAGCCTATAGCAGCATAACTATAGAGGTAGCTCAGGGTAACATAAGCTACTCTGACTATAAGCTTTGTCAAAAAGGCACCCTTTGGCTCATATAAGCATATTTGCAAGGGATATATACTCAGCAAAACAGCTTCACCTTTTGGAGGAACATGTCTAGGGAAGAATTAAGTAACTCATAACTTTATAATGCAGTTAGCAAGAGAACAGCTTAATCAAATGGGTGCGCCTTCCGCCATTTTGTGCCTAGCAGTGGCATTTTATGGGCACGGAGTAGTTAAGCCCCGAGTGGCAGCTGTTTACACCCATCTAAAGTAATGAAATCTTGCTTATTGCTCCTTTAAGTACTGAAACATGTCCAACAAGGTACAAGCACTAACTACACAGGAAAGAGGAGTAAAAAGACACACACACGACATATTCAAAGATACCAGAAAGAAAGCGATCACCTGAGAGATAAAGTGAGAAGTGACAAACAACTCTAAAACTGAGGTACAATAAAGTACATGTAATGATTCAAAACATGTCATGATGCACAGTTTGAGACATTCTCTAAAATGCATCATAACACACAAAGTTCATCCTTGTTTTCTTTGGTTTTACATAACGTTGACCTTTACAAACCTTTTCGGGAGGAAGCCCGGTGCAGCCAGAAACGTTTAGTTACCTGAGCTTAGTGATTCTGAACCCCGTGTTTACTCTGAAATGGTTACTAAATGAAGGGTTTAGAAATAAGAAGATAAAAAAGCATAAACATTCAAAGCCTCGCCGGCAAGTGGAGATACACCTGTTGTGCTTGAGTCTACAGGAGCATTAGCCCTGATCCTATTTAAGACACGAAAACACACAAATGCAAAAACAATGTGGGGGATCTCTTAGACCATAATCTCGTGTGTCGTTAAAAGGTCATAAACTGTGCTGATTGTGCAGCCTTGGTAGATTCCAGAAAACTTGCTATTGAATCAAAGGATACTCAGAATTAGGTATTTTACGGGCTGCCAAGACTGAAGAAAGGGAAACCTGAGGACTCTCTCTAACAAAAGGAAACCTAATCTGCTCAGCATGTTAACTGTTGTTTAATCTTTGGAGAATTAAAGTGTGAATAGGGACAATGAATAATATTAAATGCTCATTTCAATTTGTGTCTTTTGTCTTTTAGTGGTATTAACATTAAGCTGCTTGTACGGTATCCTCTTATTTAGACATCTCTAAGTAATTCTTTGAAAAATCCCATGCAGAACTGATTCGTTATAATATCTGCTTGATCACTTGCAACCATGTCCAGTAAAAAAACAAATGGATCAGAAGGACTAAAAACAAAAAAAAACAGCAACTGGCTGTGTTTGGCATGCAGTCAGCTTCTCCTTGCCACCAGGGTACTGCGTCTTGTTGGATTTAATTGCTGTCCTGGTTCTGTTTGTTCTTTGTTTTTTTTTTTTTATTAATAAGGATCCTCACTCCATGTGATCATGCCTGGCTGCTGTCTGTGTTTGGCTCCTTCAAAACCACAGATCATGAAAATCATGTCCACAACTGAAACTTATGCTGTTGTTGAACTGCGACCATGTTTTGTAAAGGGCAAACAGAAAATCTCTGATGATGCCGAAATGTTTGACTGTTTCATTTTGTCGCGCTTGGTTCCCTTTTGAATTATTAAAGCGGACATATCATCCAAAATCCACTTATTAGCCCTTGAATACATTTTGTGGTGTACTTGGGGTCTCGAGGAGTGCAGAAAAGTAAAATTTAGTCCATCCAAGGTCTCCGTATCTACCTTTATACATGATTCTGGTAATATTTTTCAAGCTGTTCAGTTTCTATGTTCTGTATTTCATTTTTTTTAACAATTACCTCACATTATTTGCAGCAGAGTTGCTAAACAAGGTCATGGACTTTTGGCTTACCAATTTTGTAAATCCGTCTTTTTTTTCCCCCCCAAACATGATTTTGTAGCCCAAGTCCAAGAATGCCGAATGTACAATTGGGTAAGTGAAAATGTTTGGTTGTTGGGTGTAATAACCCACACAATTCATTACACAGTCCCCTAGTATACTACAAAAATGGCCGAATGGGGTGGAGTGGAACGCTCTGCGACCTGGAGGGGGGGGGGGGGTGTGAGGTGCCTACTTTAGATTTAAAGAGACAGCACCAAAACAAGTTGCTCTCAAACCCACCTTAGAGAAGGGGCAAAAAACAACCTGTGGGCAACAATGACGAGGAATTCAGACCAAAGCATTGCAGTTCACCTTTATACAAACCACAACTAATGATTTAAGTGTCAAAAGGAAGACATTAATGAGCATTATATGTCCCCTTTAAATGACTACACTGCCTTTAGGTGTTTTATTAATTTCAACAAATTGTCAAAGTAGCCTTATATTTATTAGCCTCTTAAATGTTCGCTTATGCTGATGATACAGCGATGTATCGCTCAGCATCCACACACAACCTGTCCCCCTCTTAGATGCATTTGGCATTCAATAATTTTTTTGTTTCTTGAAAATGCTGTTCCTATTATTAGTACTTCAGATAGCCTACTACTCGGTATGTGGCCTACAGTGGTAGGTTCCCGCCTTAAAACAATATCACTAGTGATGAGTTATTCATCTAGCTTCTTTGCTCGCATTGACCCGAACATTTCCTATCTTGACAGTGCAACATGGGGCCACTCTGGGACTCTTATCTCCAGAGGGGAGGGTAGGCCACTTCCACCACAAAAGGAGGAGGAGGCAGGGAGGATGGGAGGAGGGAGAGGGTTGAGTAGACCCGGCTGTGACAAAAAGCCGATTACAGAAGGCCACTGAGTCCTCTGTGGCAATTTGCATCCGTCCTCTCCTGGTCATTCGAGAGGAGGACACAGCAGTGGCTCAAGTTTGTGGTTTTTCAGGGAGCAGGATTCATTCATCTTCCAAAGTTTTACAGGAAACCGGCAACTTTTTTCTTAGTTTTTTTTTTTACTTGGAGGCTTTTACTGTTGTTTTTAAATTTTAAAGCATTAACATTTTAGTTTTTTTTTTGTTTTTTTTTTGGGGAGGGCATGACATATTAAAAAGGAATCTTTAAACATTTTTAACAGTAAAAGTAAATGAAACATTTAGGTCCCAAGAAAAATTTAAGGCAAACTATACAACCTTTCAACTTTTTTCAGTTTAAGTGAAATTTACAAAGAAATGACAAGCCCTTCTAGTAGTATAGACGATCGGAGAGGAACCGTAGAAAGCCCCGCTCACAAACCGGAGACCCCCAGGTTCCGCAGCTGGAGCAGCCTCCGCTTCTCCCGATGGCGAAGCGGCTCCCCGAGGACAAGCCCTCCAGGCAGCCCCTCTCCGAAGACCGAGAAGAGAAGTGACGTTTCCAGGACGCTCTTCTCCTTGGTCAAAACCCACAATGACGACTACACAGCTGACCCGGACGGTGCCCTGGACGTGGACGGAGAGGCCGAGGGGGTCCTGGAGGACCTCCTCCAGGATCAGTCCACATACTTCCAAAAGCAGTTCGGCTCAATGCTCCAGCCTGGCGTCAACAAGTTCTCCCTGCGGATGTTCGGCAGCCACAAGGGGGTTGCAGCAGAGCAGGAAAGGGTCAAGAGCTTTGGAGTGTGGATCATCCACCCCTACAGTGATTTCAGGTAACGCTGAGTTTGGGCGATCATGAAGATGCAAATTCAAATGAGAAAATCAGTGATGTTTTTCTGAAACGACAAATTCTGCGTTGTTTAGCATGTTTTCTATAAACCTCCCCTGAAATGAGTGAATCCAGCCACACAAGCAGCTTGTGACGTCCAGTTCTCCAAGGACATCAGCTGATGTCACGGTTCGTAGCTCGTGATAAGGCGATGAAGGGATTTGATTAATGATACAGTATTTAGGGCAAGATCAAGTGGATTAATCATGAGACTCAGTTTTTTTTTTTTCCGATTCATAAGGAGAGGAGGACTCTCGTTAATGACCCTTGTCATTTTAATTGAACATTTGATGTCCGTTCACTCATCCTCGGCCTTACTTTGGGAACACTTTGTGGGCTCGTTAATCTTTTGGAGCACGTCGTCTTAAGGTCGAATCCCGATACAGCCTCTGTGCGAGGTCATTAACAATAGCCGGCATCAGATTTGAACAATTTTTAACCATCAGGGTTATGCCAGACAGGGAGGATAAACCCATGCATGGGGATTAATGCCCATAAGAATCCCTATAATTCCCATCTTGCTCTATTATGTAATAATACACAGACAGCTGAGGGGGAGATTACAGAGAGCCTGCTCTCCTTAGACCTTATGGTCCAGTTTCCTCCTTTATAATGGACCATTTGGAACGGCTCTGCTCTAGTTTACAGTTCAGGTTTTAGGGACACACGAGTTCCTCTTAAACCATCCAATGAAAGCTGGAAAATCTGGTGCTGACTCGCAAAAATATTTATACCATTCAAAATTTTCCACATTTTGTCACAAATGAAGCCAAACTTGGATTTTTCTACAATAGACCACCACAAAATGAAGCAGATTTGCAAAGCTGAAGGGAAATCACACATGTTTTTCTTGTTTGTTAAACCTCTTAAGCCCAAAGGTCTATTTTCCAAAAAAAAAAAGCATACTCATACTTTATAAGGCATTTCTCAACTTTTGAAATGGCTAAACAATGGATTTAATATTTAAAAATGATGTAATCGGTCAGACAAACATATTAATTTATGTACAAATTTTGATATTTCCACAGCTAACATAAAAATAAACAATTCTTAAACAATAAGAACTACAAAGTGACAAATTCAAGCAGAAGAAATACTTCTCTAAACAATGTTTCTCAACACAAAACTTGTGAAATCAAGCAGTTAATGCATACAGTAAGTCAGGACAGCGCAAAATACGTCCAATAAGAATATCTACTGTTTACTGTAAGGTGACTTGACCTGTAAATGGCTCTATGAGGTCAGCAGATAGAAAATACCACTGATTACTTTGACACCACTGATCAGATCCATTACAATAAATTGTCTCAAGAAGTCACCTAAGTAATGAACAGTCCACTTGTGTGTAATTTAATCTCAGTATAAATCCAGTCATTCTGTGAGGACCTCAGATGTTTTCTAAACAATGAGCAGCATCACAAAGACCAAGGACACGCCAGCCGAGATGAGTAGAAGTCAGTGCCAGTGTTAGGATATAAAAAACTATTTCAAGCATTAAATATCTCACAGAGCTCTAAATCCAACCCATCACCTGGAAACAGATGGAGAATGGCATGACTGTGAAACCTATAAAAATGTGGTTTCTCTCCTTTTTCTCTTTCACCTTTTCTCCCTTTTGGCATGTTGTCTCATCTATTTCTCTCCTTTTTTTCCTCTTCTATCTTCCTATTTCTGTGTCCATTTATCATGAAATAGCCTCAGCATAAATTCTAATAAAGCTTTTTGCACATATAAATCAAGCAGAGCACTATGGCAAAAGCAGTAAGGCTCCACTTGTGAAAGTAAAATCTGTTGGGCTCCTTTTGGCATCAAGACAATTCTTATTTCCACATTGCCAGAACGGAGACAAAAAAAACTACTAAGACATTATTGATTACCTAAAAACAACAAGCCAGGCAAGCGGAGCCTTATTAGGAGAAACTTCCAGGAGGCTCATGGTAACTTTGAGGAAGCTGCACAGATCCACAGCTCATGTGGGAGTATTTGTCAATTAGGGGAAACCATTAACTGGGCAAATGAAAACCTGTGAGAGGCAGAAAAACACTTGAAACTAAGGTGGAGGTTCACCTTCAAGCAATTCTTAATGTACAGCCAGAGCTAAAATTAAATACTTAAGATTATATTATATTCATGTGCTAAAACGGCCTAGTCAAAGCCCATAGCTGAAACAAATCAGCTTCAGTAGTCATGTAAATCCCCTCCAATCAGACTGAGCTTGATGCTATCTAACAAAGAAGAACAGGCAAAGCGGTCCTCAGATCTGCAAAGCTGGACAAGAGATTTTTAAAAGACTTGCAGATGAATTTGCAGCAAAATGATGTTGTACTAAGTAACACAAGAGACTTGAATGCACACTTAATTTTTTAATCTAAAACATTGTTTAAAAAAAAAGCATGCATCGTTTTCCATTCACTTCACAATCATGCAACAATTTGCATTTGTCTGCCGCAAAGAATCCCAACAAGATACGTTAATATTTCAACATACAGTGTGACAAAACGTGAAAATGCACTTTAACAAGATGCTGTAGCTTAATATCTGTTTTTGCACGTTTCACAATATAAACTATTAATAGCTGGTATAAAAGCTTTTTCTGCAGCTGAAACTACTCTTGCGCACTAAGCTTGTATAAATGTGGACACCAAGTCCGCGTCGACAGCTGTAAAACCCTCCAGCGTCGTGGTGGAGTTATTAGCAGCAGGAAGTAGCCACTAATCTCTTGTACCATAAGTAGTCATGTAAACCAGCGTGTTGACATGGAGGACACAGCCACAAGGGGATTGAAGGAGCAACGAACGTGAAAGAAAACGAAAATCTCAATCAACTCATTCTTTATCTCCTCCTGGGCTGGGTTTAAGAAGAAGAGGCCGCTTCCTCGTTGCTGCAATCAAAACGAGCCCAGCAGATATTCTGCTTTTATGCCACAGTAATGAGAGAGTGACAGAGGGGCCTGGAAAAGTAATCTGGGCTCGATGTAAACAATCAGTAAGGAAATCCAAACCGAGCCCTTTGGTGCATAACGCGACACTCGAGACATATAGGCCAGTGGAATGTGTTCGACATGAATGAAGAGTGAAGCCACAAGGCTGAATGCTCCAAATGTCCAAAGGCAGACGTTTCCACCGGGAGTGATACGCTCTTTTGTTCGTTGCCTTGTTCGACATATATGGATCCCAATGAGGCAAGCGGTATTCATTTTTAATGGGAGGGGGTTCCTCTTGTGACAGAAACTCGTTCGGAGAATAATGGGAGCAACGGGACACCGCCCTCTCAGGGAAATTACTTTCATGGCCTTTGGTAACTGGCTCAAACCACGAAACTCTCATTTAAAATCCACAGGTTTAACAGATAAATTAAATCCTCTAACAGCCTGTCAATCTATGAGGGGATTTTCTATCTTCTGTGTGATATAATGTTGGTGGGCAAATCCACACAGATTTGACTCTGACCTGAATTTCGCAGTTTTCTGATGGTAGGTTCTTCAATTCTTGGAGAGATGGATGGAAATTAAAACACTGTCAAGTGTTTGCAACCATGTTCCTCTGGGTTTGGGTCTAGTTTCTGGTTGCCTCTCTCAAGGACTCTTCATCTATACAAGAGTCCTCTAGCATCTAGCTTCTAAACTGTAACACCACTTGGTCTAAATGCAGCACTATAAGGGGTTGGGGAAGCGTGTTAACTATTTATAGGCAGAATCTGTATAAATATTTCTAATATTAAAAAGTTAGATGCTGCATAAATGCAACAATTTAACCATGAACTGCTTGTAAGGTATAAACTCCAATACTACACAGTTTGGAAAGGTCTGCAAAAGTGTAATATTTTCAGGTTCTGGATGAGTAGGGGATGGGCGAACACTTGTTTTTTCTACACTTTATTCATATTAAAATGTAAATCCATCCAACCAACGTGGAGAGTGCAATGTTTCAGGACCTGTTTGGAAACTGGCGTTGACAGCACTCAACATCTTTATAAAGTCAAAGTCCTTCACCATTGAGATGGAGATTTGTTTTTTGACATCTGGCAGAAATCATCCTTACAACATACACAGATTAAACGCACACAGTTAACCATTTTAAGTAGGGCAACAGCTTAATAAACTTTAACCAATAAAAACATTAAAACCCATGTATCATTAAAAGAAAATAAATGTTCAAAATAGTGAGGAAATGTGATTCCAGCATTTTCAAATCTGTGTTGTTGTGGGGGGGAAGGAAATACGACACGTGGTGACGGACGGTCTTGTAACTAATACACCTTCTCCTTTTTAAAGACGCAATTAAACCAGCTGTGTATTTTCAAAAGGCAAGTCCATTGTCCTACTTACAGCTGATGTATAATAACGAAGAATCACTGAGAGTTTTGTGAGGTATTTCTGTGTATGTGAGAGTTTACCTCCTTAATGTGTAGTTCAGTTACCGAAACCTTTCTGGACTTTTACCTTCATAAACAAAAACATTAAAAGGTGGACAGAGGGGTATTCGATAATTGAATCCAATCAACAGTGTAGGCAGAACTGAAATAGTGATGCATTTTCACTGAATTCAAAGGGAAACATAATTGTACTTTACATATTTGTAAAATAGCAAATAAATAAAACCTACAACCAATCATACAACATCTGGTTGGCTACAAGGAGGGCTGTACGATTTTGCCAAAAATCAGAATTGCGATATATTTCAACAATAATTGTGATTGCGATTTAGATTTTTTTCTGCATTAACCACAAGCAACAAAAATGGCTTGAAGTTAAATATGTTTGTAAACAAGGACTATATAAAACAAGAAATGTAACTGTTTTATTAATCAGTAGATTATTATTCAACAGAATAATAAAATATAATATATAACATCTTCAACTGAATATCTTGTTGAGTCTGACTTCAATCCTTGTTGAACATAAAGTGCAAAGTGCAACCAACAAACAAGTCTATATATTTCAGTTTGACCAGAACTTAATGCTATTGTGAGATTCCTGAACATTTCTGGTAAAGAAAAAAAAAAGTATGATCATATAAACTCTAAAACAAATAATACAATAACATTATCTCACTGCTGCCACTCTCTTCCCTTCCATGAAGAGGTAAACCCACTTTACCGACACCCAAAGGACGCGTCTTATCCATCGTTACATAGCCAAATATTGCAGACCTCTGTGATTTGGAAATGTCTGTCCGTCCGTCTTCTTCCGCTTATCCGGGGTCGGGTCGTGGGGGTAGCAGCTTCAGTAGGGAGGCCCAGACATCCCTCTCCCCAGCCACTTGGGCCAGCTTCTCTGGGGGAATCCCAAGGCGTTCCCAGACCAGCCGGGAGACATAGTCCCTCCAGCGTGTCCTGGGTCTTCCCCTGGGCCTCCTCCCGGTGGGACGTGCCTGGAACACCTCACCAGGGAGGCGTCCAGGAGGCATCCTGACCAGATGCCCGAGCCACCTCAACTGGCTCCTCTCAACGTGGAGGAGCAGCGGCTCTACTCTGAGTCCTCCCCGGATGACTGAGCTCCTCACCCTATCTCTAAGGGAGAGCCCAGACACACTATGGAGAAAACTCATTTCGGGATGTTGTATCCGGGATCTCGTTCTTTCGGTCACGACCCAAAGCTCGTGACCATAGATGAGGGTAGGAACGTAGATCGACCGGTAAATCGAGAGCTTCGCCTTTTGGCTCAGCTCTCTCTTCACCACAACGGATCGGTACAGCGCCCGCTTCACAGCAGACGCTGCACCAATCCGCCTGTCGATCTCCCGCTCCATCTTCCCCTCATTCGTGAACAAGACCCCAAGATACTTGAACTCCTCCACTAGGGGCAGGACATCCTCCCCAACCCGGAGGAGGCACTCTACTCTTTTCCGGTTCAAGACCATGGTCTCGGATTTGGAGGCACTGATTTTCATCCCGGCCGCTTCGCACTCGGCTGCGAACCGCTCCAGTGAGAGCTGTAGATCACGCCCTGATGAAGCCAATAGGACCACGTCATCCGCGAATAGCAGAGACGCAATCCTAAGGCCACCAAAACGGATCCCCTCAACACCTTGGCTGCGCCTAGAAATTCTGTCCATAAAAGTTATGAACAGAATCGGTGACAAAGGGCAATGTTGGCTTCATCAGGGCGTGATCTACAGCTCTCACTGGAGCGGTTCGCAGGCGAGTGCGAAGCGGCCGGGATGAAAATCAGTGCCTCCAAATCCGAGACCATGGTCTTGAACCGGAAAAGGGTAGAGTGCCTCTTTCAGGTTGGGGCCATTTGGAAATGACATCTTTTAAAATTGCAATTATATTACAAATGAGATTAATTGTCCAGCCCAAGGTAAAATACACATGCAGCCCCTCTATTGCTACACAAATAGTTGGTAGACAATCAGAGGTTTTTGTAGGTAATTTCAACAGCGAGCCATAAATCTAACTGCTCTCCTGTTCCATGTAGGTTTTTCTGGGATCTTGTGATGCTTATTCTGATGATGGGTAATCTGATCATCCTGCCGTGGGGGATCACCTTCTTTGAGGACCAAAACACCCTGCCCTGGATCATCTTCAACTTCCTGTCCGACACCCTCTTCCTCATGGATCTGGTTTTCAACTTTCGTACGGGTATCCCGGGAGAGGACAGCCACATTATCCTGGACCCAAAAGAGATCCGCATGCATTACCTCCGCACCTGGTTCCTGGTAGACTTCATCTCCTCCATCCCCGTCGACTACATCTTTCTGATCGTTGACCTGGAGTCCCGCCACGAGTCGTCTGACGTGTACAGAACTGCCCGTGCTCTACGGATCGTGCGTTTCACCAAGATTCTCAGCCTGCTGCGTCTTCTCCGACTCTCTCGTCTCATCCGATACATCCATCAGTGGGAAGAGGTAAAGGAATGGGACAGAAAGCAAACCTGGACTCTTGGTTTGTATTGTTTCTTCAGTTTTGAATGATATTCTTTCTGCCAGTGACTCAAAGGGGCACTGCTGACTGATTCTTATCTTTCGTCCAGAGCATTTGGCTGGGATCAAAGTCGGCACACGTGCTTTGCTTCAATCATAGCAGAATGTTGTGTGAACACAGCAAATTTGCTCGAGTCTATTTTAAAGAAGCATGGATTAGCGTGCTGCTTATCCAGTTAAGGCAGACTAATCAAATTAAGCCAGTCTTGTTAATGCAAGACTGTGAGAAAGTTATCCATGTACTCAGCTCTGCCAGTGTTGACTATTATACAATGCACTGTATACTGGAGTCAGTCACGACCCACTATCACATTTAGAGCTTGTGAAAAGTGCATCTTCTGCCTGGAACTGGCACAATTGGGCCTATAACCCGTTTTGTTGTCCCCCCCTACTGGTTTCTGCTGAGTTGGGGATATAGATTTTAAAATGCTGATTGGGGGACTTTTAAATATCTGACAGGCATAGCTCCCCTAGCTTCTGGGGAGCTAGGCCGTCACCCTTAATTTTAGTAATGGATGTCAGGATCAGCTGATAGATTGTTCTGCCATAAGAACAAGGCAGGAACTTTGAGGAAATGAGACGTTTTTAGCTGCATTGACAACATTTTGGTGGACGGTTGTATTTATATATTAGAGGGGCATCTTTGCCTCTAGTTTTTAAATTGCTTTTTATTTTCTGTTTGTCAGGTTTGTGTTAGATGGATCAGGGTCAAAAGACAGACAAGAGCAGGGGAGCCACGTGATAAATTATGAGTAGTTTTAAGAAAGTAAATCAAAGCAGGCTTATGGCTGAGCTAACTAAATAAATAAGGGAGCAGACGAAAGGAGCAGGAGGTGGAGTAAACCCAGGTGAGATGAGCAAAAGGCAATTAAGCAGAAGGAAGCAGAGCAAAGAGCTGGCAGGGCAGGGGATGAACCGAATCTAACAAGAATGCAGTGTTAACATAGTGAACAGAAAACTAAACTAATTACAGAAACATGGATCTAAGGATAAACAATACTAGAAGTGCAGAACATAAACAGGCTGCAGGATCCCCAGGGAGCTACCAGAAGTAATTAAACCCCCGATTACTTTTTTTATCCTCTGTAAGCCATTTTGTTATTGTTTACTGAACATCCACTGTGTTCTAATATTTCATATATATATATATATATATATATATATATATATATATATATATATATATATATATATTTACATTTTACCCTTTGTACTTTGTAATTTGATTCTGTCTTGGTCTTTTTAGTATAGTTAGTACAGCACTTCTGTTACCTGATGTCATTTTATATGTACTGTATGTATAAACTGAACCTGAACTCAGTCTATCTTCTCCTCCAACAGATTTTCCACATGACCTATGATCTGGCCAGTGCGGTGGTACGTATAGTCAACTTGATTGGTATGATGCTGCTGTTGTGCCACTGGGACGGCTGCCTGACCTTCATGGTTCCAATGCTGCAAGAGTTTCCTCCAGACTGTTGGGTATCTAAAAACAACATGGTGGTGAGTCCAGGCTTAGTTTAAACCTCTAACCTGAAACGGTTAGTTTGACAGTTTAAAAAAAAGAAAAAGAAAGAAAGAAAGATCTAGTGATAGAATATTTACAACATAGGTACATTCGGGCCTAAACACATCCTTAAATGCATTTCCACACGACACAAGGTTTTCTTTTCTTTTCTGTCGTTATACCCAGTATGTAGCTGTGTCTATTTTGACAGCAAATTCAGATTTACTCCTAGTCTTTTGGGTTAGACCAGGCTTATGTCACATGTATTTTTAGTTGTTTTAGTCAGCTAAATTTCCAGTTAAAATACAGTTTTTTGTATTTCAATTAATGAAGATTGAGAATTATGAGATTTTATCAACATATGGTAGTGGTTTATATGTTAAGTAAAACTAATCTAAAATGAGCCTATTGGCTTACTATTACAAACACAAATTTTTAACATTATTTATTCATCTTTCAAATATCACTCATGTATGTTGCCTTTGAAGAAAATTACATTCTTTGTATTTTTCAAAAATGTAAAATGTCAGTGAAAAGATATTAATATTTTTACTTTAAAATTCCATTTTACCACACATGTGTTTTTCCTTTCTTGGCTGTGGGAGTAATAATTAGGCTAACAAGTACACGAATAAAACTTCAGGGAAACCTCAGGCAGCCAGGTTTTCGCACAGAAGAAAACATCAAAATTGCCTGTTTCAAGCCAAAATGTCAGATTTAGATTTAGTCATGCTTAGTTCAAGTTTTTAACTATATTCAGACATCAAAATAATTCTTTATGGAGGGCTTTTCATCTTTGATTTTAGATTAAATGCGTTGTTATTATTGAGGGGTTGTTTTTTTGACCATTTTTGTAAACACTGATTATTAGCTTATGAAATAAACACAGAGCGAAAGATGCAGGTGGGTCTTGGTATTTCCCTATAAACATATTTTTCCCATACACACTAAGCTGCTAAAGTTACTTCTAATTTCTCCTCTTCAGAATGCCACCTGGCACATACAGTACTCCTACGCCCTGTTCATGGCCATGAGTCACATGTTATGTATAGGATACGGCGCTAACCCTCCAGAGGGCATGACCGATGTTTGGCTTACCATGACCAGCATGGTTATTGGCGCCACCTGCTATGCCATGTTCCTGGGCCATGCAACTACCCTGGTCCAATCTTTGGATGCATCCCATCGCCAGTATCAGGAAAAGGTAATCCTCTCTTTTAAGACCGTAAAGGCTCAAAACTAAAACCCTTTTTATAGACACACTCAGGTGTTTAGTGGATAACATGTTCCAGGAGGCTAATGTTCCTCTGGCTGTGAGTTTTAATATCACAGCCATGTTTCAAACCAGAGGCTTACTTACTGCTTCAAACTTTACTCAGCCAGACGACGCTACATCTAATATTTTGATTACCTAATGGATTTTGGGGCATGATGTTGATTTTTCCTAGGGATTTTCATATGATAAAGCTGAACAGATGATGACTAATGGTGTTACCTTTGTTTTAGGTGACTGTCTGCTGATGACAGTTGCAAATTAGTTTATAATCCACTTAGAATGGGAGGGGTGGGGGGGGAACACGAAAACAAATTAGATAATTTTAATCACAGTGATCTAACTCAGCAAATGCATGGCAGTAAATGTGACTCACAACATCTGCCATAAGTCCCACAGAACTTTGACTGCATCCACATGAAGGTCGACTCACGAAATATATGTATATATATTTATGTGATTTTTGCAGTACAAGCAAGTGGAACAGTATATGTCGTTTCATAAACTGCCAGCAGATGTGAGGCAGAGGATTCATGATTACTACGAGCACAGATTCCAAGGCAAGATGTTTGATGAGGACAGCATACTGGGAGAACTCAGCGATCCACTGAAGGAGGTGGGTTGTTCTTCAGATGTGTGACTTTGACTGCTCTTTCTGTCTTCTTAATGGCAAGATTTGTTGATGAGAGTAGATTACTGGTACTACCTGACAATATCATTGTCAACCTGACAATTATAGTAGAATGTCTAAGATAATGTGTTCAGATTTCCTCACAGTTTGTTTCACACTCCATAAAAACATTTAGTTTGTTTGTTCATCAAAATACTCTAAGACAAAACCTACACTTCAGACACAATGGGACTGACATACACCTTTATCTTTCTAACTTGTGAGTTCTTAAGATAAAATTTTCCCCATTTTCCATTTAAACCATTTTAAAGGTTTGTATGGACTCCTGTGAGGTCCTGGAGTATGATTATTAGATGAGGTGTGAGAGGTCTCGGGTTTGTATCCCGGACTAACCCCCAAATTATTGTCACGTCCCATCAAGAAATGTAGGAGTATAATGTAAGAGTCAGCCTAGTGCAAGGCCAAAAATCAATGATACTGGCAGAAAAAAAGTAGTATTTCATTTAAAAAGAAGTGATGACAAAATGCTGAGCAAAGTTGAAACAGCGAACGAACCTCCTTACCAACAATGTGACACCAAGACCAACGAGGGAAATAAACTGACAAAAAGACCCCTTGTTAAGACAAACCTTTGTACATAAAAAGAAAGTTTGTCTTTTATTATTCTAGGGTGTGAAAGGTAACACGGTCTAGCCTTGATCTGGCCAGATAAAGAGATTATTCAAATAGAGCCTCGCATTTACAAAGAACACCACATACTGGTGCAACTCAAAAAACACTAGAAACCTTCAAAATATGAAGCCCTAGAATTTGAATAATGTCCCCTTCCTTAAAGTGGTCCCAAATTACACGAACAATACAGCTCCTCTAACCAAACGTTACACCAATGATGGAAACCTGTGCTTTAAACTGCTAGATGTAGCGATGGAGCCAACAAGCAGTTGCCAATTAGCCACGAACACGTAAAGAGACAATAAATTACTCTTTGTTAATAACAACATGTAAATCAGTTTAACAGATTTTTTAAAATGCAAATGGGATTGTAATATGTACTTCATTAAAATTAATCCCAAATTTTTTAAGTTAAAATGTTATTTAAAAAATGCAAACTATCCAATGTCAGATTTGCCATTTCTCTCTCTTTTGACCACTTTAGACCTCTTTTTTCCCCCATCATATCTGGCCATACGGAAATTTAATATTAATTTGAGTTATTCATTTTAACTGACTAATTTTAACTACCTGTTTAACTATATCAGAATTTGAACTGTCATAATTAAACAAGAAAAAACAAATAAAAAACCTTTTAAAATATTTGTAAAATATAATGTAGACATTGTGATTGCTGTTTATGGAATGGGACATTGTCATATTTATTCCCGTTTTAAAAACAGCTAAATTTCCTTGCAAGCATAACACACAAGGGGGGTATGATTAGTATATTGTTAGTTAGTATCCTGAAAAAAGAAGGTGTCCTGTTAAACTTCAGACATTTAGTTAAGTCTCCATTGCAAGGGAAATATAGTTGCTCTTCAAGAAAAAGAAAGAAGGCTAATGATGGCAATCTGTTTACAAACTGAATTATTTGGACAGCAGAACAGAAAACATGTTTTTAACTAAAACACCCTGATTCCAACCGTGATTTGTGGAGATTGAAATGTCATGATTAAGGGATGCTTGTCTGCAGCAGGACCTGGTTAGCTCACCATGAATACTACCATGTATTAGATGGTGCCTGAGGAACAGCCGAGACCCCCCCCCTAAAAGCAATTTAAGCAGCAGCAGAACTGGATCCAACCAAAATGACAGTGACCCAAAACATGCCAGTAAATCCACCAAGGATTGGCTAAGAATTTGGCAAACAAAAAAGGCCCAGGCCAATCCAAACCCAGACGTTGATCTCATTAAGAAGCAAAATTTCCTTAGACCAATATCACAGACTGATTGTTGCAAGAAAAGTCTCACAGGAGTTTTGTTAACCAAAGGGAGAAATATTAGTAATAAATGGGTGGTGTCTTAACCTTTTCTTTATTCAGATTGCATTTTTTGTTGACATATTTTGTTTAATAAGTATATTAAGGTCAATCGTTTGTGTTTATAGATTCCCCTTCTTTCTTTGAGATTAACAGAGTGGACATTGATAAGTGAACAATTGTCTGTGTCTTACATCACAGTAGGTCAGCTCATTGATGGTACAATCAAAAGATGGAGATTCACCAATAAAACGCCTTGGTTTTTCCTTATTTTGGCATTTATTTAGTTTATCTGAAATTGTTTATGTGGTTCTAAACATAGAAATTGAACACATTTTCTGAAACTTAATTCCCATTCTTACATTTGGAGTGCCTGTATATTTTTACATCATTGAGCTTACATTGCATGTTTAATGGAATAAACATTGTAACATTTATGATGTGCTGTACAAATAATAGAAGATAAGGAAAGAGTAGCCGTAATGTTGTCACATTTATGGTGTGCTGTACAAGTAATAGAAGATAAGGAAAGAGTAGCCGTAATGTTGTCGTTAGCTTTTTTTTTTGTTGTTGTCTTACTATCCTGGGCTGAATGTTCAAAACTCAATATTGTCAATGAATACCTCTAAGAGTTCAAACAATGTCAAGCTGATTTACTCAGAAGAAAAGACTAGCCCCGTGCATGCCTTGTTATGCCGGATTCACACGGCAAGTTAGTTACTCCAATTTTTGACCCAATCTTATACTTCAGAAGGCTCATAAGATGATCTTATGAGACATTCCTGCTATTTGTAGCATGTTATGGGTGTTCTGGTCCACTCGGAAGGACGCTGAGACTACTCCAACCTCATATCAGGGATATTCAACATGTTGGATTGTCTTGGCTCTAGCACGTGTGGTGTTACTCGAGAACAAATGAGTACAGAGCCCATTGAATGTGATATGTAGCTAATCAGAAAGCAAGGTGATGGAAATCCGGAGGGAAACAACCCACATCAGCACGCCTCCATATCATAGGCTAGCAAACATAGAAAAGGCATTGGTTAAAGGAATGGAGAAAGTGCCTCTTTTTGTAATGTTTTTTGTCTGTTAAAATTAGTCCACAAACTATCGCCATTGTTCTTCCTCATCAGCCATGTTTATTAACTCAGAACTCACATTTGATCTGAAGAGGTTTTGCAAGATCTCCTGTCTGACATCTGAATGTTCGTGAGTGAAGTCTGTTCGTGTGTGGTATGTTGCGGTTATCGTTTGGCCAGAAACAACACACTGTGGAAGCAAATCTGTTATATCTATTATTATTTTTCGTCATCTTGTGTGGGGTTTCTCAAATTTTGAAAATTTCCCGACAATTTTTAAACCTTGCCATGTGAACCAGATGTTAGCCGCTTCTCGAATTCCACCTGCTGATCTGCAGACTGAGAGTCTGCATAATGTGACAGGATAGGGTCACCATTATTGGGTCATTGCTACGACAAGTACTTGTGGTGCAAGTACTCCAAAATTGTGGTGCTCATGCCACGATTTTTGAAAAGTATGTCTCCTTTTGTAGCTGGAGGTCAAACGCTAAGGTAGAAGATACGTAAAATGTGATGGGCATACATTTCAGTTTATGTGTCTAAAATCAACCAGCCTCACTCCAGGTAGAAGTCATTCACCATGTAAGAAACTGAAAAGAAAGATTACTTAAGATGACCCATAAATGAGTAAACAGTTTATTCGACATGTAGTTTATGTACAAGTGAATGCTCCATCAGCATGCACTGTAAAGAATGTGATGTAAAACTTTTTAATTTCTGTCTGTGTTCTTCCTGCCATGCAGGAGATCGTCAGCTATAACTGCCGCGGACTCGTCGCCAACATGCCGCTCTTTGCCAACACCGACCCTCATTTTGTGACGGTGATCCTGACCAAGCTACGCTTTGAAGTGTTCCAGCCAGGAGATTTTGTAATACGAGAAGGAACCCTTGGTCGTAAAATGTATTTCATCCAGCATGGCACCGTCACGATCATCCCACGTGGCAGTAAGGAGCTAAGTCTCAGCGACGGAGCGTATTTTGGGGGTAAATTATATATTCCACTGTATTTAAACTTATTCAGCTACTTATCAAATCTGTGTGAGCCTGTGTCATTCGGGTTAACCTTCATTGCTGCTCTTTGTCAATCCCCCTGAACCCTGGTTTGTAATTTCGCCACATTTTCCCAAAAAAAAGTTCTCAAGTTCTACTGGATTTTTAATGGGAAACATAATTTTTCGTCCTTTGCTTGATGCTATTCACTACAAACATAGGACAATTTGCATTGCCCAGACTAACATGTGTTGGAGTTATAGATGTTATGAAATATCATGCACTCCAAAACTAAGAATAAAGTGCAAGTTGTTTGTGCTTTCTATTTCCATAAGTGACTGAAAGTCTACAGTAAAGATTTTAACAGCATAATTCTTAAAATCTTGATTTCACTCTTTATTTGAACTTAATGACTCCACCAAATCTTTTTCTTGGTTCAGAGATCTGCCTGCTAACTCAGGGCCGACGGACGGCCAGCGTGAGGGCCGACACCTACTGCCGTCTTTATTCGCTGAGCGTAGACGACTTCAACGAGGTCCTAGAGGAGCATCCTCTGATGAGGAGGGCGTTTGAGAGCGTCGCTGTGGAGCGACTGGATCGAGTATCACGCAGGTCCAGTTATCAGCCTCCAACAACTGAGGCCGAGATACTGGGTCTCCAAAAAGAAAAAGAAAGAGACTCCACCCAGAAACCTGGAGCAATTTTTGACTCATCTCCAGAAGATAAAATAAAAACGCAGATGTAAAATAGTGCACCATGATGGAGAGCCAGAGGGAGGCACATAACGACCAAAATGCTGCATCACTTGGTTGAACCTATTGCACTTTAAGCTAATGATGTTTTGTCACTTAAATATGAATAATCAACAGTATGTTTATGTTTAATGAATGCATTTTATGTATGTTAAAAGTCACTCTGACATGGCTTTTTCTTGTTCGTTGTGTAAATGAAAGACATAGATCCACATGTTTTTAAAAAAACAAATCAAGTTTCAGACTGTAAATCTTGCAACCAGGAAATCAAATAATTCAACGGTTTGAATCAGGCGTGTTCGAGCAGAGGTGCGTCCTAACCATGCGCTGGACCTCATAAACTGTACTTGCATTTGCCCGGCACTGGTATAGGTGCACCAGATGGCGATGCATCATAAAGCCCTCTGATTCTAATGATCCCTAAGATCTGTATGTTGTGTCACATGGAGGTTAATGCTGATGGGCATAGACGATAAGCTCCAGTGATGTAATAACTCTAACTGTGACTGCAGTTGCAGGTTATGAACTTTTACATGACTCTATTATTTCTTGTTTGATTTGTTAGGATTTATAATTACCGTCTAATTCCAGGTATATTTTTTATGCTCAGATGCGTAACAGAAGCTCTCAGTTTATTATTTTGCCAGAATTTAAAGAATAAAACATTTAAATTCTGCTGAAACATGATCATTCTCAAGCGCTTTTTACTAGCAAGAGAGGCAGATGTAGAAAGATAAAGGTTTGAAATTTGGGGTTTTTTTTACCTTTTTTCTCATAATTTTTGGTACTTAATTGACACTTGGCTGACATGCCTAAAGACCATACTAATATGGTTTTTCGTTTATAATGTGTTTTAGTTTAAACAGGACATTACTACAGTGATGAAAATATTTAAATCTAAAGTGTATAAAACTGAATGAAGTTTAACGGACAAATTGTTTTTGCACATTTGATGAAAGTTATTTGGAAGGAGAGGCTCTAACAACCGTATTATAGACCTCCACCCTACCTGTGTTTCTACCTACAGTTTGCTCACAACAATTATGTAATGTAAATATGGATCAGTCCCTGAAACATAATAATGAAAATATATTTTTCCAAAGCTGTTGTCATAAGATTTGTGGTTTATTTATGTTTTACTTTACAAATCTTTTTATAGTTTTAGTTTTAAGATCAAAAAGCAGTGACACCAGCTGAGATTTGTACACGACACTAGGATATTGCATTCTTTATATTAATTTTTTTTAAAGGGGCTTATTTATAGTTACAGAAAAAGGGGAGTTGCCCTTCATGGCATATATCTTTATCTATATTTCTATATCTCTTTGAGTGAACAGTGCATGCACAGAAAGAAAATATTGCAGTTCATTACAGATGGTGGGCCTTTCCAGATGTAGTTTTTTTAAACACTGGATTCCCTTTGCAGATTAATGGATATTTTTAACCTACTAAAACGTTTCTAAAGGCTTTTTTCAGGGAATAAACTTTGTTGAGTTTTGAATGGCAGAAACAGTGGAGCATTAATGTAAGAATGCAATTCAATTTTATCCAATTCACTGACCTTTCCTGTAGTCTTTTCCTCTACATACTTGCTGGCAGCTCCATAGTCACCAGTCCATCACAGGGCAACATAAAGACACTCAAGACAAACACTCATGCACACATTCACACATATGGGCAATTTGGAGTAACCACCTAATCTAATTCAGCACTTTGAATTGTCTTGTTACTGAAAAGATTCAAAGATTTTTTTATTGTCAGCGCGTGTTACTGTGGTGAAATCGTTTTCAGGATACTCCAGTTTAGAGTGCATACGACAAACAACATGCAATAAACAATGTGTGCAGATTTTTTCCACATCAGATTATATAAAATAAAGAAAATAAAAAAGGTTTAAAAAAAAAAGAAAAGTTTGTATCAGTCCGAGGGACTTTGGTTATCAGTCCCTTCGCAAGTAATCTGAGCCATGTTACATAGATTAGTTGTCCTTCTTGAATCACAAATAATGAGGTAATAAGTTACTTTTGTGCAATTAGTTGAGGGTTTAGTTACAGAAATGTGCAATTCAGTATTCCTGAGAGAAATGTCCAAATAGTCAATAGCAGTACTGTGATTGTAACATATGATGGACTTTAACATATTTAACATTAGATGGGTTGTAACGTATGATGAACATATTGATGGATAGACTTTGCAGGGGACTATCGTCCTCTGCTGAGAGACCGTGGCAATAACAATGGATTTAACGATGGACCACTGTCTCTCAGCAGGGGAGGATAGCTCTCACAGCTGGTGGAAAGAAGCTGTTTCTATGTTTATTTGTTCTGGATTTAATGCGTCTGAAGGGTTTACCTGATGGGAGCGGGGTAAACAGACCATTGCCTGGGTTGGTGGGATCAGTGTAGATGCGTCTGGCCCTTCTTTGGACTCATTCTGCATAGATTGAGTCCAAATCCTGTAGACGGCTCCCATACCAAACAGTAATGCTGATACATAAGACACTCTCTCTGGTGTTCTGTAGAGGTTTTTTAGTAGCTTATTGAAAAGTCCAGTCCTTTTCAGTTTCCTGAGGAAGAAGAACCGTTGTTGGGTCTTCTTCACCAGGTGGGAGGTGTTTACTGTCCAGGAGAGGTCAGAGGAGATGTGGATGCCCAGGAACCAAATGTTGTCCACATGCTCCACTACCTCCCCTTGTTATGCAGAGAGGAGCATGTTCAGTCTTCCTGGACCTCCTGTAGTCCACTATGACCTCCTTGGTCTTCCTGGTGTTCAGGATCAGGTTGTTCCTGGAGCACCACTGTGTCAGACTGTGGACCTCATTTCTGTAGTGGGTCTCATCATTGTTGGAGATGAGACCCAACACAGTGGTGACGTCCACAACTATTGTGTTTGTGGGGTGGACAGCCGAAAAGTCATGGATGAAGAGAGCAGGGCTGACAACACAGCCCTGCGGCATTCCTGTGTTGAGGATCAGTGGAGCAGATGTGTGTTTCCCTATCCTCATTACCCGGGGCCAGCAGCGATCACAGCCGCAACTGGATTACTGTTCAATTGGCCGGTAACAAGTCTAGTTCCTCCAGAGCTAACTTAGCATTAGCTTTCGGCTGGATGTACTATATACTGCAATGATTATAACAAAGGGGAGCTCTCTAGCCAGTTTAAATGGCCAGGAGACCATTACAAGGATATAAAGGATATTAATAAAGTGCTATATAAATTAACTTGCCCTGCACCTGCCCTAACATTCATGTTTTTGGACTACGGGAGGAAGACCAAAGGAAGACACCTGCAAAGTTCACACTGAAAGACCCCAGTCAAGGATTTGAACCAAGGACCTTCTTGCTGCAAGGCAGTCCTATCAACAGCCCCATAGGACGCAGTGCATAAAAAATGCGATGCATTTTTATATGATGAAGGTGAGAAGACGGCGGAGGCTAAATTAGCAGCCAGGTATGAGATCAGAAGAGCCGATCTTTAATGTTAAAACACAACAGGAGAAAAATTTCATACTACTAATCTCAAAGCCATATGGGATGGCATGAAAGCCGTGACTGGACTGGACAATGAGAGGAGCAGATAGACACAAGTGGGAGATTTTGAAGATCAGTTGGAGCTTAGAAAATGCAAGATATGGATCTATGGTTTACAGATGAATGGAATTTTACAAACAAAGGTAATGATCTTTTTAGAGCATTTGGATAAATGCCTTGTTTTCTCTGATAATGCCATCATGGTTCAGTCAATTGGGTCTTTGCTACTCAGGAAAGACCCAGGGTCCGACAGAGTCGTACATCCTCAAAGTTTGTGCAGACCAGCTGTGTGATGTTTTCACACATCTGTTTAACCTGTCTCTTATTCAGCATATGGTTCCCAAGCTTTGGAACAAATCCATAATCTTACCTTTGGCCCCAAAAAATGGTTTGAGCAACTGGTCAATCCCTACTGACTGGTAAAATACAGGACCAGCTTGACCCACTGATGTTTGCTTACAGTATCAGACACAAAGAAAATGGAGGATGCCACTTTTATTCTCTTGAATTATCTGTTCAGTCATCTTTGGGATGCAAAATAATCCATGCAAGACTTTTATTTGTGGAATTGAATTTGACTTGACCCCACATCTTGGTGAACAAACTCCTCTGTCTATTTGATTTTGATTTTATCTATCTATCTATCTATCTATCTATCTATCTATCTATCTATCTATCTATCTATCTATCTATCTATCTATCTATCTATCTATCTATCTATCTATCTATCTATCTATCTATCTATCTATCTATCTATCTATCTATCTATCTATCTATCTATCTATCTAGCTTTTTGTCTGGGAAGGTTGTGGTCTAGTGGTTAGAGCAGTGTGCTTGCACTCAGAGAAGGATGCAAGTACCTGGTTCAATCCCCAGTGCTGGCACTCTGGGTCCCATTAGCAAGACCCTTGACCCCAGATTGCTCCCCGGGCACCGCATATGACAGCCCACCGCTCCCCAAGGGTGATGGATTACAAGCAGAGAACACATTTCATTGTAATGTATGTTTCAATGACAATAAAGATGATATTACTATTCACTATAATACACTTCTGGTCTATTCTCCAAATCTGATAGTCTTTTTCATAATGCTTTAGCTTAAAATGTTTAAAACTTTGTTGCATTACAACCCAGTATTTCAATGTATTTTAATTGTCGTTTAATCAATTTCACATGACAAAAAAAGTGTGCATTATTGTTATGTTGAAGGTTTTCTTGTGGTGTGCCATTTATGCTCAGCCTCTGAGTAAAAGTTGCATTGCTGATTGTTAACAGATTCTCTCACCTGAGCTGTGGATCTCTGTGGATTATTATTGACTGAATGACCTTACCGGAGGAGAAAAGTTAATATAGGAATTTTGACAGGACAGACTTAAAAATTCATCAGGAGTCAGGTGATTGTGGGTGGACTTATTTTAAAGTAGAGGTTATTGTTCTATTGTGAAGGTTGACCTGATCGACTCGCAATACCTCCTTTCTCCCTCTTTTTCGACCATTTACACAGATGGATTCTGTCCTGTCAGTTTTATAATTAAGACACACAGCCTAGTTTATTTCCAATGTGACAAAATATATAAGATTCACTAAAATACAAAATGCCATTATTGCTCCTGAGACATATTCCCGGCACTATTAAAAAGCCTGACCAAACAAAATACTTGGCAATGTTACATATGTTAGGTCAGACTGACGTTATAAAATCATTTTTTTCCTCTCCACAGTCAGCTGTACATAGACATCATATACGTAGACGCCCCATTGTACGCTGCCGGCCGCTGGGCCGACGTGCCTACATGGCGGCCATCTTGGGTCAGACCACAGATCAGACATCTGCTGTCAAAATGAATAGGAGGCAGCTCAGATCTCATTTTAATCATATGTTCACAACGCTCGTGACATTTCAGACAGATTACATATATTTATTCAGAACCAAAACTATTTAAATTGAAGTCAAACTGGATGAAAAATGTACATGCACTTACATATTTTGCAGTTATATATTAATCCAATATACACACACAATTTATACACACATAAATTTCTCTCTCTTTCTTCCTATATATATATATATATATATATATATATATATATATATATATATATATATATATATATATACTGTATGTATAGGCTATGTACACAGACACCGATCTACAGACAACAGCACTGATCTACATAGGAGCAAAACTATATACAGACAAGTGAGAGCAGAGGTGCTCATAACAGCATTTAAAAATTATATATTACAAACCGCAATCTGGGGGGAAATAAATCAACAAAAAACCTTACGCATCTAAGAATCAAATATTCACGTATTCATGTCTGTGCAGCTGTATCACTGAGCTATATAATACACTGGAGTGCTGATTTTGCCGAAAAACTGAAGTCACTGGCCGCCATCTTGCTCCTCCCTACTCTCACAGAATCCCACAGGATTTGGTTGCAACAACAAGCAGTTTTCTGGCTGAGTGAAAACGTTTCACAGGTAATTCTACAGTCAGTGGATGTACTAACACTATCAACTACTAGAAAATTAGGTGCTGAAATATTTTACATGTTATTCATATTAGATATATATATGTGTATATATAAGTATGTGTATATGTATATATGTATATATATGTATACACATATGTAAATATATGTTTTTGTATATTGTTATTTATATATTTATAAATGTTAAACATATATATTTAAATGAATAAAATGCAAAATATTTCAGCACATGACTTTCTCAGTACTTGATATTTTTTAGAACATAACATAAAACTATATGGCATTTGACATTTTAAAAGTTTTAAGCTCCCCCTGAACATGAGAAAATCCTCGTTATTCGATGCTGTAGCGCACATATTCCCTAGTTACTGGGGGGAAATAGGGAGTACCAATATGGCGGCTGGTGGCTTCAAAGTGACTCGTTCAAACAGACGGTGATTATCACTCCAGTGTATAATATAGCTCAGTGAGCTGTATATATAACCCTCCGCTGCAGCAGTGCAGCAGCTTTGTTGATAACTGCTTCCGGGTTACGCGCTCCGCTTCCTGTGAAGCTGTGTTTCATAAACCTCTAACGGAGACATAAGGTAAGACGGGCCGATTGAATTTGCTGGTTATTGTCAAAGCACATTGCTGTTTATATAACTGCTACTTGTAGCTCTATTGTGAATCAACCAGTTAATACATATTAGTGCGAAATTAGCATGTTGAAAAGTAGCTTTTATTTCACTACAAGGTTAACCGCTTTGCTAACGGAAGCTAGCATGCTAGCACCGAGGTCAGTGAGTGGTTCGGTCGACACGGACTCTGTTTATTTATTCACCGCTTATTGTAATCAGTATTTTTCATTTGATTTGAAAAATGCGATGTTATACATTTAACAACTTTGATAAATAAACTTTGTTTACCCATTTTTTCCCCCTCTTTGTTAGCAAACTCGTTACCTGTGATGTAATAGTATCACATTAAAAGGACAAATCTAAAACTCCAAATATCCAAATTGGAAATATCCAAGTGAACATTAATTTGCAGTTGCTATTGTTAAACGTGACTGTCATTGTTTTGTTTTTGTTTTTACGTAAAGGTTAACGTGACGTAACAGTCAGTAATGCTCTTATTTTGGCACTGATTGTTTTGAAATACAAATTTCGACTCAACCTGCCTTTTTAGTTGTTTTTTTTTTTAAATCAAAAACAAACTTTACAACTTTTTTTGTCTTATGCTACTGCAGCTAGCAACTTCACTTGCTTTCAGTGCCCTTAGTGTGTTTGGTTACATTTATGTAATGCAACATAAAAAGTTTGAGAAGATAAAGAGGTAGTGAAGTTGTGGGGATTTTACCAAAACATCACTTGTCGGCCAGAGGGAACCTTTTCATTAAAACTTTGTGTTTGAGATGGGAATTATTACTGTTTTTGTTTGTTAGTCGCTGTATAGACGTCTCAATATCTGGGGTCTATGTTTGCTATGATTCTAAATAAGAAAGACATCAACGCTTTTAACTTTTTCCGTATTTATCACAAGCTGTATCATTATCACAGCATTTACCAATATTATGCGTATCTCAACTTGTTCTAATATTGTGTAGCCCCACCTTTTTATAGGTAAATTCTGAAATGGTGATAAGGAATTATTTTTTATGGAACCTAGATCTTGCAGAGCTAATTAAGCATGTGCTTAATATCAAATCACTTAATTCTTGTATATAAGTAGAAGAAAGCAATAAGTCAAAAGACTCAGAATCTAAATTTTCAATCTTTTTATTTATTTTTGAAATGTCTACAGGGAATCTTATGTCGGCACTTAGACTTTGCTTATGCACATATGTCAAATTGTCCCTTTACCAAATGCATTGCATGCCTTTTCTTATACGTTACTTGTGGTGTGATTACAGTAAAGTAAAAAAAAAACTGCTAGTGGCTATGCAGCTGCAAGTCAAACGTTTGTCACGAGTTAAAGTTCCAACTTTCTATTTTCTACTGAGGTGCTTTATGTATAAATTTACATTATGACATCACGTAACTTATTCTTCAAGCTTGCAGTAACATTGGACCAGGTGTCTGTTATGTGATGGTTTAGTCTACTTGGAGTGTGATTCATACAGATGGTGTTTTTGTTAAGGATGCATTTTTAGAGATATGGAACATCTAAGAATTTTTTTTTTAAAAGGGATTATTTTTATTTATTTATTTATTTGCTTTTTGTCACAGACAGCTAGTTAGGATGTGAACGAGTTTGCTTACACCCAGTAATATTATGGATCCTAGTAGCAACATAGATTATTATGAGGTTCTCAGCTCCTTACAATGTTATATATATTTTTTTTCTACTACTAAGTCAAAAGTTTTAATGCTACTGCTCTTTTTGTTCTTGCTGCTGGAAGGATGCTGTCCTTGTCTCGTTCGGTGGTGTGTGCTGTGGCCCGAGCCCCGGCTGCTGTCAGCCAGGGAGGTGTGACCACTCTCTGTCGGTACAACAGCACTGCTCAGGTACATTTTTATTTTTTTGTTTTAACAGGAGAAGCCCTAAAATGGTTTACATGTAACAAGTATATAAAAAATGTATCGCTGTTGTTTTTATATTTTTGCTTTTTAATTTTCTTCCTCGTTTTGTTTTTTGTAACCAGACTGCTCCAAAGAAAACAAAATTTGGCCCACTGGCGGATGAAGACAGAATTTTCACAAATCTTTATGGTCGTCATGACTGGAGGTAACGTGTCGCTGTAACATTCTCGCTTAATCCAAATTGTCTCATTATGTTCATTCAGTGCTATTAAAGTGATTAAAAAAATGATAAGTTTCAGCGGTGACTTCCTTTTTGTTTGCTGGCAGGCTGAACGGTGCCCTCAAGCGTGGCGACTGGTACAAAACCAAGGAGATCCTTTTGAAGGGGGTGGACTGGATTCTGAATGAGATCAAGGTTTCTGGTCTGCGGGGCAGAGGTGGAGCCGGTTTCCCTACGGGCATGAAGTGGAGTTTCATGAACAAGCCCAGTGATGGCCGGTCAGTGCAGAGCCTGGCAGACTCACATCTGATGTTCTTTTTCTATATTTTCAAATGTTCAATAATATAGAAATTCAGCCAAGAAGGGAAACCATTTATTGGTAATCTGCAGAGAGACACTGGGTCTGAATTGGAAGGAAAAAAGGAAAATATAAATATTCGTATTTCCAGACGTCATGCCCAGTTTGAGTGTCTAAATGTTAGCTTCCTTCTGCTCATCTAGATAGATTGGTGCTTTAAATTACCCTCACCTTGATGCCAAATAGGAGCTGGTTCTACTTTCCTTAGCTCCTGCTGCTTTTAGGGACGGTTGTTGCGTTACTCAACCTCGTTTTTGTTTCCGTGTTTTAGGCCAAAGTATCTGGTGGTGAATGCAGACGAAGGAGAGCCTGGAACCTGCAAGGACCGAGAGATCATGAGGAACGACCCACACAAGCTGGTAGAGGGCTGCCTGATCGCTGGCCGGGCCATGGGGGCGCGCGCTGCTTATATCTACATCAGAGGAGAGTTTTACAACGAGTCATCTAACCTGCAGGTGACTGTGCGCACAGTGGAGGATTGTCGGAGTTTATCAGACTGCCCTAGATGGTGTAATGGAGAAAGAAATTAGTTTAAAAATGTCTCAAACTATATTTCTTACTGTGAATCTTTTGGAAATGCAATGGATTTATAGCTTGAATGGGAGAACTATTGAATTTTTTTAATTTCTTTTTACATTATTTCAAGTCTGAATAAGTATGAAAAGAATTAAGTCAGAGTATAGAAAAATATTTATTTATACAGATTTTTGTCTCTGTTCCAGTTTTTTTTTCAGCAAAATAACTAAATTGCCCTAAAACGGGGAGTAATTTTCACACTGATCATACGCAATTGTTTAGAAGAAAACTTCAGAAACGCGTACAAAAAAAACAACTAGTTGAAGACAACTATCTCAAATAAGTAAATCTGATGTAAGTTGATTTATATCATGCTCATTTATTAAAGTAGAAAAGGTGATTTGTAGAAAATGAAATGATCTAAAACAGATCAATATTGTGATTTTTTATTTATTTTTTTTTTTAAACTAAACATTGACTTCTTTGTTTGTTTGTTTTGTTGTCAGCACAATTGCTTATAGATTTGGATTATTGTGCAACAAACTACTGCCAGCATCACTATGAGGAATTCTTGGTAGAAATACATTTATTAACCTAATATTTAATGACCTAGTGCTTTATAATGTTAAGATGATGAGATAATTAAACAGTAACTGGATCAAGCTTGAGGTAAATAATAAATAAAGCTGAAAAAAAAATTAATTGAACCAAAATTACAAAACTGTAAATGCAATTTTTTTTGGAAAGTGTTATTAATTTAGATAATTCCTCATAATTAAGGACATTATATTTATATACGCATCTATGATACTACCTCTGTTTTTAGAGCGTTCATAGATGGAAGTCCATTATTCCTCCTTTCCCCCCCAAATGTCAGTAATAAACATTTATTTTTTCTCTCTTTCAGGTGGCCATCAATGAGGCCTATGCTGCTGGGCTGATTGGCAGGAACGCCTGTGGTTCTGGTTATGACTTTGATGTGTTTGTGATGCGTGGTGCGGGAGCGTACATCTGTGGAGAGGAGACCGCCCTCATAGAGTCCCTGGAGGGGAAGCAGGGGAAGCCGCGCCTCAAGCCTCCCTTCCCCGCCGACGTCGGTGAGTTCCCATCCATGAGCCACACCCCACCGGGGTTCTGTCCAGACATCTGCGGCTCTCACGTCGTCTTCTCGCACGCTTTGTTAAAGGTGTGTTTGGTTGCCCGACAACCGTTGCCAACGTGGAGACGGTGTCCGTGGCGCCCACCATCTGTCGCCGTGGAGGCACGTGGTTTTTGGGCTTCGGCAGAGAGAGAAACTCGGGCACGAAACTGTTCAACATCTCTGGTCATGTCAACCACCCGTGCACGGTGGAGGAGGAGATGTCCATCCCCCTGAAGGAGCTCATCGAGAGACACGCAGGTAGGTTTCACGACCCGAGACGACAACGTGCGTCATTTTTGGGGTTTTTACTTGCAGTGGGTTTTAAATCTGGAGGTTAGGCTAACATCTACGCAGGTTTCCTACAGTTTTAAGTCTGGAATTTTACATTCAGTGCTTTTCAGGTCTGGTTTAGGAAGAAATAAGAAAAAATATTTGTATTTCCAGATTGTATTCCCTGTTTTATACCATCTAAATGCAGTCTTTGCTAAGGATCTTTGCCTTTCTTAGTTTCCTTCCCCGTTTGTTGCTGTATTTTTAGTCCTTCCTTACCCCCTCAACCCTATTTTCCTTCTTTCCTTCTTTTCCTCTCGTGTCGTTCCGGCTTTGCATCCTTTTTTTACCTGCCTTCAATCCTTAATGCCTTCTTCATTTATGTCCTTTCCTTTTTATTTGTCCTCTCGTTCTTCTCTTATGTCTTTCCTTCCTAGTGTCCTTCCTTCAGGTGACTTATCGACCTCCCTTCCTTGTTTCCTTCTATCTTTTGTTCATTCTGTGTTCCCTTTTATTCTTATATCCTTGTTTCCTGCACCCTACCTGTCTTCTCTCCCTCCTTCCCCATGTCCTTCTTTGTTTTTTCTTGTATCCTTCATGTCTTCTATCTCATAAAGTCCTTCCTTGTGTCTTTCTTTTGTTCTGTCCTTTCTTATTTTTGTGTCCTTCCTCCTTCTATTGTTCATTCTGTCCTCAGTTTTGTCCTTGGATCCTTACTCCCTACCTATCTTTTTGGCCTTCCTCCTAGGAGGGGGGCGTGGCACACTGCAAAAACAGATCTAAAAATAAGTAAACTGTTCTTAAAGTTAGTGTATTTGTCCTTGATTTGAGCAGGTAAATAAGATTATCTGCCAATGGAATGAGTATTATGACCCCTAAAATAAGATAATTAGACATCCTGCACTTGAAATAAGATGATTGAGATGAATTGTTCTTTTAAGTGTGAAAATCTTATTCCATTGGCAGATCATCTCATCTACCTGCTCAAATCAAGGACAAATACACTAATTTTAAGAACATTTTACTTATTTCTAGTTCTGTTTTTGCAGTGTACATCTTTCCCTTCCATTGTACCTCACTTCTTTCCTTCTTTGTGTCCCTCTTTTTGTCCTTCTGTCGTTCTGTTTGTATCCCACCTCCTTTCCTTCCTTTCATACTTCTTTGTGTCCTCCCTGCCATGTGCTCTACATTTATTTTCATTTTTAGGTCCTTGTATCCCTCTTTCTTTTCTCTTGCCCACTTTTTGCATTCCTTTGTCATCTCCTCCTAACTTATTTCCTTTTCTGTGCCTTTCCTTTCTTCTCTTCTTCCTTTCTTCCTTGTTTCCTTCTTTCTCTATCCTCTGTTGTTCCTTCTTTTTCTGTTTCCTCCCACTTTGGTCTGTTTATTTGCGGCTTCCATATTTAAAACCTGCCCACTCTGGAAATGTATCATTTAAACTGATGGTGAACATCAGTATTTTGTATCTTTATTATACAGTTTTTACACAAATGGGGGAGGAGCCTTGCCTGTGTGTGTGGGTTTTATCAATCGCCATTTCTCTTGAATACTATAAGTAAAAAGGTCACAAAGGGATGACTTAAATCCATCTGCCATGTTCTCCCTCAGAACAGGGGTGATGAAGTCCAAGATTAAGAAGGCTTAACCTAAGCACTCGTACATTTTGATTTATTTATTTTTTTTATTCCTAACTTAATTGAAACCAACATCTGTGCGGTAGGTGGTGTGCGTGGAGGCTGGGACAACCTGCTGGCTGTAATCCCCGGAGGTTCCTCAACCCCCCTCATCCCCAAGAACGTCTGTGAGGAGGTGCTGATGGATTTCGACGGCCTTATTCAGGCCCAGACCGGCCTTGGCACGGCCGCTCTAATCGTCATGGACAAATCTGTGAGTCTGTCACCTCTGCGGCGTGGTAAGACGCCGGCCATCCTCTGGTTCAATGGTTGATCGGGGTTGCTTTTGCAGACTGACATCATCAGAGCCATTGCCCGCCTGATTGAGTTCTATAAACACGAGAGTTGTGGCCAGTGCACACCATGCAGGGAGGGTAATTGCTTCTTACTTAAATTTTTATTCTTTTTAAGGATTTATTTTATCAACAAACGAATGTTAGCTTTTTTTTCCCCTCCTTTTTTGATGCTCTGGTTTGTTTCTGCAGGAGTGGACTGGATGAATAAGATGATGTGGCGTTTTGTTCGCGGCGACGCACGGCCATCGGAGATCGATATGATTTGGGAGCTCAGTAAGCAGATTGAGGGACACACCATCTGTGCGTTAGGTGACGGTGCAGCGTGGCCTGTGCAGGTAAACACATTAGGAGTGTAAAGGGTTAATATTAATAGTTTTAGTTGAAGTCTGCTGTTATTCCTCTGAGACTCTGAAAGTGTCTAAAGTTTGTTTTTAGTACTTTCCAGGTTTGTATGGGGAAAATATTTTAATTTTGTGAATTTTTTTTTTTTTTTAATACCTTGTTTTCTCTTCTTTGGCTTTGTTTTCTTACTCATATTCCTGCTGTCTTTCCTTCGTCCCTCACTGATCTCCTTGTTTCTTTCCATCCAGCTTCTGTCTTGTATGCTTTAATTCTCTCTTGTGTAATCTCACTTTCCTTGCTTCCTTGTGTCATCGCTTCTCTCCTTCTTTTTATCTTTTATTTCTATATTCCATCCTTGTTTTGTAAACATTTCTTTCTTGTGCTGATTTCCTGTTTCTGTCTTTTATTTTTCAATCTCATGTCTCCTTGTTCTTCATTCTTTGTGCACGGCCTTAATTCATTCATGTAGATCTATTTTGTTCTCTGATTGTCTTTTTCTTTCTGCCCCTCTCGGCTTCTTTTTTTGTCTTGCCTCTATTATCTACCTTTATTCCCATGTTTTGTTGTTCATTAATTTTTTTTAGTACTGTTTTTTTTTTTTTTTTTTTTTTTTGTCTTTCTGTTTTTTTTTTTTTTCTTCCCTCTTGCTGTCCCACTTCCCTTGCTTAATTGGGTCAGAGATCATTCCTCCTCTCTATCCTACTTTCCTTCTGTACTGTTTCTTATTGGGGGTGGTTCACAATTCTCAACATTGTACAAAATATACTTTCTTTTTGTGATATTTTTGCAAATATTGTGTAAAAAAAAAAGTAAATGTACAAAAAGAGAAGGAGGGAAACAGAGGATTTAGTCCCCAATTCATTCTCCGAAAACTAATTTGGGCAACTACTAGAGCAATCCTTGTGTTTGTAATTTGCAATTTGTGCCACTAGATGTCACTTAATCCCTCTTACAGTAACAAAATAATGCATTCATATTTTTCCTATATTATTTAGCCTTTTATGACTTTGACTTTAGGTTGTATGTTGATGGTTTATTGGGCAAAGATAAATCCTCTTTCCTTTGTGTTTTTAGGGATTGATCCGGCACTTCAGGCCCGTGATGGAAAGCCGAATTGCTGAATACCAGCAGCAGCAGAAGCAGGCTGTGGCCTAAATGTCTTTTAACTTCTTCATTCTGCCTCCATATGCCCTTAACTTTATGTCCATTAAAAAATATTTAAACTAAGGATAACGTACTCTCTTTTCAAGCCATCAGGAAGCCTTTCGAGTCGCATCTTAGCTGTGTTGGGTAAAAATATCAATAAAGATCTATTACCTGAAAAGTGTGGCTGACTTTTAAGAGTTTTTGTTTTGTGCTACTTTGGAGTTTTGGAGTTTAAAACATACTGACAATGAAATGCCAATGCTATTTATTCTTTAATTCAATTTCAACCTATTGATTTATCCACATGAAAACACTTTACGTTTGAAATGCAACATTTCAGGATATATTTCTGGCCTTTTCTGAAGATGAATAATATAATTATTCATTGGAGTTTTAAAAGTCTAAAATGCTGTGGAAAAACTTTAAAAAAAAACTGCTTTATGAAAACATCTGTATAAGTTTGTAGGATGGTCTGAGTAATACAAAGTCTGGGAAATTGTGCATTTAATTTTTTTATTATTGAAAAATTTTATATATGCTGCCTTATTTGGGTTTTAGATGCTTTATGTGAAGACTCCCTGGATGACGACAGATCGACAAGACTTAACTCCCCTGACAGTAATATTAGGATGTAGAAATAAAATCATATATGTGCATTAAGTTTGGGCAAAGATATTGGGTCTTTATGTTTACCACTGTTTTTTGTATGACAAAATCATCGGTCATTAATATTTTGTTAGTTTAATTTGACTCATACGCTTGGATCAGAACTGCATGTCAGTGAGCTGGTTTCACAAGAGCAGATAAAAGATTTTCTTTAAGATGGCTCTTGGTCACCAAGATGTCAATGTAAGGATTTTATTTATTTATATATATATATATATATATATATATATATATATATATCTCAAACTTCAATGTATTGAATTATTAATCCAACATTAATCCAAAACTGAATAACAAATGGTTTTCCTATGCCTTTGCAAATAAAAAGCTGAAAAGTGGGGCATGCATTTTACTCTGTGGCACCTCTGAAAATTTTGGGGCAACCAGTTGCCTCCAAAATTAATAGTAAACAATATGATTACAGCTGTTCTGGGAAGGCCCCAGATGCTAGAAAACGGTGAAAACCAGTATCATAAACAAAAGGAACACATCAGGCAGGTCAGGGATAATGTGGACCAGACAGAATCTTACGCCACACTGTTAGATCCATCTAAAGAAAATGACAGCTGAAAACCTATCAAGACATTGGTATCCACCCAAAAAGACTTACTGGGAAGAGGAATATTATTCAGCAATGCAGCCAAGGGGCCCATGGTACTGTTGAAGAAGCTCCAGAGAACCAACTATCAGATGGGATAATTTGTTGGAAAGTCAACTTTGAACACTCCTTATGAAGGGAAATCAAAATTCCTGAAAGAGAGCTTAAAGAACTGAGCTCTGCAGTTTACTACAACCGTATAGGGGTACTCATCATATCTGGTCAGATGATACCAAAATCTATTAACTTGACCTGCAGGCATGCTGACATGCTGTACCATGCGAGCAAGCTGTTGAAATGCACGCACCCCAAATGATTGAAAAATAATAAAATACATGCTTTATTTTTATATATATATATATATATATATATATATATATATATATATATATATATATATATATATATATATATATTAGTTATTTTGCCATTTTATGTTGTAGTTGCAAACCTACTCTCGCGAGATTGTCTTTTCCCATGTCACGTGACACGGGCTAACAGTTCTTCGGTGCTTCATTTCCGTGGATGCTGCGGACGATACAAAAGCAACTTTGGTTTTGTTTTATTTTGAATATTGGCGATATAACCCCACATAATTTATCACACGGTAAAAGCAACGTTATTTTTCAATGCGTGGTGTTGGTAGAAACAAAACAGCGTAGCTTGTGCAGCTGCTTTGCATGTTGCCCTGTGTCCACCGTCGTGCTGTCATTATTTATGGTTTTGGATTTCATCGTAATCATTAATGCTAAGGAGTTACATACAATGCCTTTAAGATATACGGCAGTTAAGGTGTATTTTGTTGCCTGCATAAAAGGAATTCTCAAATATTTATTATTTAAGTACTTTTTTTGTTTTTGTTTTTTTGCTCTGTGACATTATTATTCTTCATTTACAGTTTGATGTGGATCTTTGCTCTGTGAAAGCATCAGCATGGAAATGGTAAAGATAGAGAAAGTCATAGTTGGAAATGAAATGAAGACCTCCTCTGCAGAGATCAAGTCTGACCCTGTGGTCACGCCGGACTACTGTAAGCTATTAAATACTGTAAACAATATACTGTTAAGAAGAGGATACTGTATTATCATAATAACATGGGAAGTCGTACGTGCTTGCTGTCTTGAAGGTTAGGTTTTAAAAGAAAATTTAATCCTAGATTACTATGGGCTGATTAGATGCTTTCGAAATGTCAATTGGTCTCCCTCTTATTTAAAGGATATTTGTGAAAACATGTTTAACATATTGGGGGTCCCCAAGTTTCAATACATGTCCCATTAATATTTCCATTCTGTATTCTTCTCTAGAAAGTCAGTCTTTTAGAAAGCAGAGACATTTTTATGTCAGAATAGGCAACTTGTTTTTTAGTATTTTGTGAATAACAGAATTTAGAAGGATAATCCAGCCTAACTAGATGAACATTTTGTTCACTGCGAGAGGCCAGACCCTCATCCCTTGATTCCTCATTTGACATCAGAATCATACATTACCCGAGAAACCGGAAATTTGACCTAAAAATATAATGCAGTTCCATCTGTATTCTACCACCTTCGTAGACTGATCTCAAATAGAAACATTTTGAACTGCAACATGAAATCTCATTCAAATGTGTATTATAAACTTTTTTTTTATCAACAAGAGACCACCTTCCTACATAGATTTTAAAATATAGATATAAAATCTGATATATTAAAAATGCCAAAGTCTGTTGGGCGCACAGAATTGTTTAGATTTCTGGGACTGAGAAATTAAATGGTGCTGCAAATGTAGTTCTAATGCTAAATCATGGACATCGAGACATGTGCAATCCCCGTCTTGAATATCAAGCCTTTCACGGCATAAATATCTACAAAAAGATTGCAGGATGTCTGGAATAAATTTACTAATAACAAACTACACACAATAAATCCTCTCCTACATGAAAGACGGTGCTTTTCTTTTAATTGCAGACATGGTCAAATAATCTGTACAGGTTATTTTGTCTAGCCCTAACCATGTTTATTAGAACAGTCTTCTTGTTGGTTTTGCCGTATAAAACTCACCTTAATAATAATAATAATAATGATAATAATAATAATAATTAATATTATTAATATTTTTATTTTTAATGTTTTGGTTTGGGTAACGCAAGGCAACAGTTTTATGGAGAAGTTAGTCTTGAGAAAATCCAATTTTTACAGGACTATAAAGGCATCACTTGAGTGTTTTTACATGTCCTGCAGTGCACTGCACTCAGGATTTTAACACGACCCCTGTTTTATGTGCAATATACTGGCTTTCTGTTGAGTTTGACCTTCATTTTAAGTTATTAGAGTTTAGACACAGAGCACAGAATGACCCCACGGCTTCTAAGATGAATAAACATTCAGTTTAGTTCCGCTGTCTCGCTCCATTCTCACGTTTTAAATGTCTGTGATGTTCCTCACGCAAGACTGAGTAGTGAAGGGGATCAACCCTTTACTACTCAGATTTGGAATAACCTGCCTCCAGAGTTGCATTTGTGAAAAGAAATTACCTGAGGATGCCAATAATTAACTGACTGTGAGTTATTTTCTAAATCTATGTTTTGTAATATAGATCCCCACGAGAGTCTGCAGTGTTTTCAATGCCTGATTGTCTTCAAAGACCGCAAAGCCAAAGACAGACACTTCAAGAGGAGCCATCGGGAGGAGTACACACATCAACTGCAACAGGTATAAAGACCTTTAAAAATAAAAAATAAAACTCTTGAACTTATTTTAAAAGCTAACTTGACAGACTTTTATCCCAAAGATGACATAAGCATTAAACTCTAAATCAATATCCCCATCAGTAATGTTTCATCGCACAGTTTCATATTTAAATAAGACTGACTTTTGGAACTCGGTGCAAATCCTAGCAGAACCTAAAGACTGTTTTGTTTTGCATGCTTTAATCTCTTTAAAAATAAACAACAACCTGTACTTTGTTAGCTGCGTTATTACCTGTACCCACTGTTTATTGCTTGGTGTGTATTGTGTGTTCCCAAACCTGGTGTATGCCCTGGAAAAGATTTCACCACAGTAACACTCGGGGACAATAAAATAATTTATTCTTCTTGATTCAGTGAACTTTAGGGGGAAAAAGGACATGCAGAAAATGTTATTATTGGAGAACAACTACTTTCAAAAATTAACTTGTAACTTGTTTACCAACACATTTTGTAAAGATAGGTGGCTTCTAAGCGCTTCTAGAATTATTAGAGGGATATCAAACTGTTATAATGTCTGTCGTTTATCGTTATTTATAAACAGACCTGCGTATGGTATAGTATTTAGTTTTACCCACATTTTGGATTGCTTCTCCTGTGAAATAATAATCTTACCAATGATGTACTCAATAAACTCCGTTTTAGTTTATTGAGTTAAAAAGTTATTTCAGTAATTGGGCTCAAAAAGTGAAATTCATGAACAAGTTCTTTACACACAAAGGGATATATTCAAAGCCTTAGATCACAGCTAATAAAAACCCAACATTCACTTTCTCACAAAAGAAAATGAATATCACATGAACCCAATTAAAAAAAAAAAAAATTACTGCAGAAATCATATGTAATGGCAATTTTCTGGTTTACATGTTTGTAGTGAGGACTGCTGACCTAAACGTTGTTGACACCCAGGAAGCTGGCTGCTGACAGTGTGCTGTATCCAAACATAACCATCAAAAATTGATTAGAAGAAAAAACTGGCACAAAAAAAGGTGCATTAGCGCCAGGCTCCTGCTTGGGAGTTTCAGGAAATTGTGAACTAATCTGTTAAAGCAAAATAACAATCATGAGTTCAGATAGGATGTTGCATCACTTTGCATTTTCATCCTAGTATTTGTTTTTTTATTGATGTAATATTAATCTGTTGTCTGCTTCAATCTATGCATCCATCTTTTTGTTCATCTCTGTCTGTACATCTCTCCATCCACAACTTATTTATTTAATGCCTGATCACTGAAGTAATTTTGCAACAAATAAACAACGATGTGTGAAAATTGCTGCAAAAGCTTTAACATGATCAGCTCTTGTGTTTGGTTAATTTCTGTGCATGCCGTGGTAAAGTTGCATCAATTTTCCTCAACAATTTAGGTATGGAGTGTATTTGGTTCAATTTGAATGTTATCTTTTTGCAGAGTAATACGCTGTTTATGTGCTACAAGTGCAAGTGCTCTTTCTCCACTGCTGAAGAGCTCAACCAACACCAGCCTACACACTTTACTGAAGAAAAGCCATTTGTCTGCTCGCTCTGTCAGAAAAGGTTCTGCACCCTTTCCGAGGTGGGAGTGCTAAACCTGTGTGTGTGTGTGTGTGTGTGTGTGTGTGTGCTGTAATTTCTGAGCTATGATTGCTTCACAGTTAATGGAGATTGTTTGTTATCTTGCAGCTGAACAAACACACGCGAAAGGATTGCGATGAGCGGCGGCATCTGTGCGAGATCTGTGGCGCCCGCTTCCCCATGCCTTTTCGTCTCCGCAAGCATCGCATCGCAATGCACCCGGAGAAGGAGGTTTCGCCCGAAGATGCCGGGACGTGTCAGTGCTTAAAATGTGGTGTCGTCTTCCAGACGGAAGAAGAGCTATTTCAGCACCAGCAGGAGTTTGCTAACTGCGATCTCGGGGAATCGCGGGGGAAAAAGCGAGCTTGTGAGCCAAAGCCCGAAACCCAAGAGGTGGAGGTTGATAAGAAGATCAAGAAAGAAGAGGATGCAAATGGATACGATGGACACAGTGACTCAACTCCGGGAGCTTCCTCTGTGGAGTTTAAGATTCCCTGTCCTGAGGAAGATTGTGATTGCATGTTTCCTTCAGTTGAAGCCTTGCGTGCGCACAAAAAAGACCGGCATGGCTCTCGTCCTCCCAAAGCTCCCGGCTCTGAATACACTTGCCTTACCTGTGGGGAGAGCTTTGCAAGAGAAAGTACTTTACTGGCTCATCAAACCTCCCATATTAAGAAAGAAGAGGTTGTTGACCAGAGATGAAGTAGAAAATTCCTCCGTTGGATGTTGCATCATCATGTCATTCATGTTCCCAGAGAATATATTGTAGTGTGATATTTTAGATTGAGTTTATGAAGCAAAGTTATGCAAAATATTGCAGATTGTTTCAGGAACATTGTCTATTTTTCCTTCTAATGAAATACCATGAAAAACGGCTCACCTCATGTGTAAATAACCATGGTTAATTTTTCCGATGTGAACTTTAGGGAAAAAAAAAAATCATGTAAAAATGCCCTTTTTTTCCCCTTTTTTTTCCTCATCGTGCCTCCGATTTATCCTAAACATGTAATATTGATAGTGAAGTAGCTGAGTTATTCCTCATTTGGGTTGTGGGAATATTTTGTATTTAACTTGAAAGTATTTTATTTTAAGCAAAAAGTGTAAATGTGACACTAGCACAGTGCATCATATTACAAGCAAAATAAAATATGATTGAAAAAACTGCTCAGTTTACAGGATTGCACCATAACTGAAGTGTTGGTTGTCTTTATGTTAAAACATCAAATTAATTAATTATTTGGTATCCTTGTCATTTTGAGTTGATGGTGTTGTGTCCCTTCAGATTTTCCCCCTTTTTCCTCTAAATATAGCATTACATTTTACATATAATACATGCATATTAGGGCTGGACAATAATTTAATAACGATATATATTGATCAACAGAAGTGTGGTTCAATTAAACAAAAGGGGTCAATAAAAAGTTCAATAGCAGAACAGTTTTCCTTCCTTCTGCATTCTAGCCTATCATGTAGGTTAATGTCCTCCCAACCAATCACAAACACAGACATAGGAACCTCCTAGTATATAATACCTTTTTTCAACACTGACAGTTTTGGTAAAAGGTTGGTTGAATAAAGGGTTGTGTTTGAAGTCAGTGTTCTTTAAGAATAGATCATTAAGCAACAGCATACAATGGCCAGGGCTGCACTTAAAATATATGTTTAGAATTTTTTGACAATTATGGATCAATATGTTTCTATTTTATCAATATGATTTTTCATCTATATTGTCTAGCCCTAATACATACACATACAACCCCATTGTGTCAATAGGTAACTTCTCATCAGAGTGGACAAAAGTCACATGTGGGGTGCCCCAAGGTTGAATCCTGGGACCCCTTCTATCCAATACCCATATGCTCCCACTAGCTGAGGTTATAACAACCAGGATGGCACATCAACACGTGTCATTGCCAGAAGGTTTGCTTTTTCTCCCAGCACAGTCTGAAGAGCATGGAGGAGATTCTATGTAAGAGACTGATACAGGACAGCTGGACAGAATCACCTGAGGTCCACCAGGACCAGTATCTGCTCCTTTGTGCAAGAAGGGACAGGATGAATAGGGTCATTGAGCTTTCCACATCTTCCTACTGGGATTTTTGCCCATTTCTCAAGTCACCTTCTTGTTGGATGTTTTTTGCTTGAAAACATCAATCTCCAAATCTCAAAGTCCAACCACAGATTCTCAATTGGATTGAGGTATGGTCTTTGACTTTCACAAGGGCATTCCAACACATTTAAACATTTCCCCTTATACCGTTCAATTGTTGCTTTGGCAGTATGTTTCAGGTCATTCTCAGACATTTATGGAGTCATCCATATTGTTTTTGTCAAACCCAAAACATGTCTTCTTATTTTCAACACCCAGTGATGTCTTTTTTCTGGCCACTCTTCCATAAAACTCTGCTCTGTGGAGTGTACAGCTTATTGTGGTTCTGTGGACAGATCCTCCACTGTGGACCTCTGCATCTCCTTCAGTGTTACCTTTGGTCTCTGAGCTGCACCTCTAGATATTTTTGGGGTATTTTGTCCCATTTGTTATTGCTTCAGAATAATAATTTAAAAAAAAAACATCTTCAAAGTTTTATGCATGTTCTGTAAATGAATGTGCAAAATCAAACACTCCAAGCTGTGAGGCAATTAAACCTGAAAAATGCCAAGAGGGGTGAATACTTTTGCAGAGCAATATATACATTGTATGTAAATTGCTGATTATGAGGGTGGATTACTTTAGGGGGAACATTAAAGCTAAAGTTTCAATTATTATCAAAATCAGACATTTTAGACCAGAGGCATGCAAACTGCAGCTCTGGAGTTTTCAATAATGTTCTTTATAACTTTGGCAAACAATAACAAAGAACCAATGTTTTATATAGAAATATAATAATAAATTCAGGAGTTTCAGATTAATATTTTTAATGGAATGATTGCACTGAATTTCTAGAACGGAAGGACATTGAAAGTATGTGTAACACTTTTAAATCCATCTTTCTTGTAATGAGATTGGAAACTAAGTATTTTTATTTTATTTTAACTATTTATTTTCATCCATTCTCTTTTTGTAATTCTGTTTATTTTAAAGCAGAAAAAGAATAAAAATGTGGTGCTTTAAATAAAGTTCTCTTTTTAAGGTCATGTAACTACTGTGGCTCTAAATAAAATGTATTTAGCTGGGCTGAAACCCAAAATGCCTCTGGTTTGTAAAAGTTGCAGACTCCCGTCAGCCTGGATGGAAGCGTTGCAAAATGAGTAAATATGATTGGCTGCAATTTTTTTAAAGAAATTAACCGTAACATTTATTTATTTTTTAGCCTTTATTTTAGTAAATGCAGTCCCGGCGCTATTTTAAATTCGTCACGAAAAAATATCCATCCCTCCAAAAGCGAAATCACCCACTTCAGCCAGAAGCTAACGTCGAGCGGCCCAGCCGACGTTCGCCTACCCATGATGCACCTATCTCGCGCCTTTGCCTCGAGCAGACCCATCTTGCCTCGCGCAGCGCTGCAGTGATCCTCTGCCCGCGCGCCGTCTCCGTTGTTGTAGTAAATATAATGGCGGCCTCGGGAGGCGGATTATTGTCTCCTTCCACCATCACCGCGCTGAGTTCCCAGGCTGCGCCGGCCCGGGCTCGCTTCCCGGGTCGGCCGCTCTCCCTTCGCAGCAGGCTGCGCTCGGAGAAACGCGTTAGACGTGGAAGATTGGGCTCGGACTACGGAGAACTGGTCGCAGCCGGGCCGAGGCCCGTCAACACGGGCCTTGCGTTAAGCGAGGACCCGTCCCTGCTGCGGCTGCTGGGGGTGGTGGAGAAGCACGGTCGGCGGGGAGACGTGGGCTTGGACTCCAGCGACAGCGAGGAGGTGAGTTAGCCATACGGGGGGAACAGCAGGCTTCAAAACCAGAATACACCCCGCGTGTTAGAAAGCGCGACATTAAAGCAATTTTCTCATGTTTGTCACATAAAGGGCAGTTTAGCTTTTGTGCAGCTAGCTAGCTAGCTAGCTACAAACACAACACTTAGCAGCATGGTAGCGAGCTGTTTTCCTGCAGGAAATGCCTCAGATAGGAGCTCCATTTGTTGTTTTCGTGCAAATGTAATGCATGTTAAACAGCAACTTAATACCCTGTTGTGCGGAACAGGCGTAGGAAGTTGCATTGTAAATATAAATATCCGCCCAGCGCAGCGTTTGCAATTAAAAAAAAAAAAAACAGATCAGGCGGAAACTTTGGCGGTATGAAACGAAAAGGCGTTTTGTTGGTGGCAACCTTTCTCTGGTATCCCCCCCTGGCGTGGTTTGGTTAATTTGTTTTTATTTCCCCCCACGCGGGTCTGCTAAAAGCTACTGTCTATTGATAATGTCGTCGTTAAAACGTTTTGGTACTCTCCACGTTGGAGTCTCTTGTCAGCTGACTGGTCGGTGTTTTTTTTTTTTTGTTTTTTTTACCGCCAGCTGAACGTAGGAAGCACCGGAAGGAAAGACGACGTTTAATGAACGTTTCGTAGTCCGTGAGGCCCGTCCTGACATACATTACGATCCTCCTAGGGTACATCGAAAAGCTATATGCAGCTGGTTGATGATCAGACAAGGCCGAGCGAAGGGTTTTATGTTAATCCTTTGCCTGCCTCAGATGGTCTGCAGATAAAATTGCAGATTGCCTGCAAAAGAGCATTTGATGCCATGTTTTCCCAGGACGAATGCCAGAAAGTTGTTGACCTACAGTGAAGGTCAAAATTATTCATACCCTTAGCAGATTTAGATTTTTATCAGATTATGTTCATTCAACCAATAATTTTGACACATGCACATCCTATATGAGATTTTAAAAAAGTGTTCAAGTAATAGTCTTTTTTTAATTTTTTGCTAAAATACTACATCTGTTTTATTTACTTTCACACAAAAAAATGTCTCATTGAAGGTTATTTACAACATTCCCAGTGATCTACGGAAAACCCTTCAGTGGAATCCCTGCAATCGAATACTCATAATTGTTGACATTCGTGGTGCATTTTTGACCTTTTACTTTATGTAATATGCTCCAAAACTTTGAGGTTACACGCTCCCTTCCCATCACCACAATCATTATCTCCTGCCAAAGATTCTCTACTGCATTCAAGTCGGAAAATCTCATTGGAGAGCTTTAAAAGCATTAACGTTTCAGTTAGAAGAAACACGTTTCTCAATTCAAAAGATTACTTTAAACCTGAATCTGCCAAACGTATGCATCATTTTTAGCCTAAACTTATATTTATCATAACTTTAACTGGTCAGTGTTGTTTTGTTTTGACAATTTAGGGTCAGAATGATTCTTTTTTTTTTTAAACCTTGATTTGTTCTTAAAGATGATCAGCAAGATAACTACTGAGAAATTACACCTTTTCCCGCATTTAATATAAAAACTGGAACTTTTTTAATTCAATTATTTTAAGGTTAAGAACAGATGCTTTCATGCATCCATTGAGATAGTCTTGTAATATCCTTATTTTCTGTTGAATTAAAAACTACCACCTTTAGAATATAATCTACAGGGGGGGGGGGGGGGGGGGGTTCCACCCATTTATGGAGGTCTCAGTTCTTGTTGCTGGCAGTGGGACCTTTGTTGTGTGTCTTCCCTTTCTCTCTGAACCCTATTTCCTGTCTGTCCACTTTGAAATAAAGGCCACTAGTGTGCCAGAGATAACCTTCAGGGTATGTTTTTTTTGTGTGTTTTTTAGCCATTTGGCAAAAAAAAAAAATCCTAATCAGCAGGTCAGACCTTTTGAGGAAAGTGGAAAAGTGTATCAGCCAGAAAAAGCCTCATAGTTAAGTCTTCAATAATTTATATTTTTAAATAGAAAGTAGAAATTGAGATGACTTCCATCTGGCACTCTGTATGTATGCAATTATCGGTATATGAAGTCTTAATTGTATAACCCCATGAATGGGCTTTAGTGTCTTACATCAGCGATACTTTACTGATGCAATCTCTTTAGAGTTGCCTGTAACAGAATCACATGGCTCATGCTAACGCCTGTGAGCATGCTCATCTAGAGCTCTCCACATCACCCAATAATACCGTGCAGTATTCTTTCGGTGCTGATGATCCAAGGGTTCTTTTTTTTTCTCCCGATCACACTGGAGATTGTTTTACACTTGAGATGGATGTAAGTATTATAAATTAAGATACATTTCTGAGCTGCTGAGGAAAGTAAATGGTTGCCTGAATTAGTGAATGTTAGGTGTAGTGAGGACTCTTTTTGTTGTTAAGTTCACTTTGGGTTAGTCTTTATTGCCCGAGAGTGTGTTCGGAGCAATATTCATACTTATGAGAATAATTTGAATGTTTTCATTATGTTAATTGCTTCAACATAAATGGTGTAACATATGCAAACTAAAGCATTAAAAATGTGCACAAAAGTATTGCACTGGGGGAAGAGGTGTGGACTGGTTAGTTTACTGCTTAGTCACAAATGGGAAAATTAAAAAAAAAATTGTAGCTGTTGCTGTGTCAAAACTACCCTGATGCAACAGGGGAGTAACAGTAAAGAGCCAGGCTGCTGATGCTGAGCTGCAGTTTCTGTTGGGCAAGTACCTAATAATCAAATCGTGAACAGTACTGACTCATATATTTAGGTTGTGCTACACACACATACATACATGTGTTGGTTAACGGGTAAGTTCGGGGATACTGGGGAACAACGCAGCCACGCTTGGAGACTCCAAATTTTAGCTGAGAACCTTTTCATCGTCTGAAATCGACACTAAAAGGCACAGTTAGGGATGCAATAATCGTTTGCTTTATCTTCCGGTTGTCATGAGTTCACACTTTCTGTGCTAATGTAATATTCAGCCTGTTGGATGTGATAAAATGTAACGGATGCTCCTGCCTGACACAGATTATTGTACCTAACATGCTAAAGGTCACAGAGAGTGGTGGCAGCACGAATGATGGAGAGAAGAAGGGGAGAACAATGTGGATTCATCACTACCAGTGCATTTATTTGCAATATTTAACAATAACTTTGCCATTGAAGATTTTTTTTTTTTTGGATCGAACAGCCATAATAGTAGTTTAAATTGTTTTTGCCTCATCAGTGTAACAATATTAATCTCACTTAATAATTATTTAGGGAGTGTTTGGAGATAGGGTTGCTTTAAATATTTATTTTTGAGTAGAATGATAACATTTCAAACTTTTTTTTTTTACATTTTGTTCTTTATAAAATAAAGAGCCAGTTGCCAATCAACTCTCCATAAAGTAGTGTACAGTTTTTTTTAAATAATTTACCACTTTCTCATATAGGGTTGTCAAAATATAATCAATTTCTCGATTATAATTAATACTAAAAAATGAATTATTCAAGGATACTCAATTGTGTCAAAACCGAGATATACTGATCTCGACAGTGATGCTAATCAGCTGGCTGCTCGGTCAGCTAGTAAATGGTGAACCAATGCAGCCCCCTTCATCACCCTTTGTTTAGTTATAAATGTATTGGAGGCTAATGTGGCTTATAATAACAGGTTATAGTGGAGGAAGCACCATATCCATGTTTGTTTTAGCACAGTTTATTTTAGTTTAAATTAGTGTTGCGTCAGTGCCATTTTTTTTTGGGCCCGATACCCGATACCTGGCTGTGCAGTATTGGCCGATACCATCTGTTTGAAATTGATGTGTGTGTGTGTGTATATATGAAGAACTGCATACTACTTAGGGTAGTAGAACTTTTTATTGTCTACCTGGAATGGGTGACAATAGTTGAATAAACTTTTGGCTCTCAAACGTTGGTGAAATTATAACATGTATACTAGTAGTGCAGCTGTAAGACAGTAAAATTACATTAATAATTGAATAATCTCTTTTAAACCCTGAGTTTTGGCTCTCAAATGCCAAAATAGTGCAACTTTCATGAACTTATATAACATGTATAATAAAGTCGGGAGAGAGAAGGCTGCGTTCAAGTGACATACAAACATCAAAATGGTATCGGTGCCCTATTTGTTGGTACTCGCTGATACAGATACCACCATTTTAGCACTGGATCGGGGCCCCGTCCGATACTGGTATCTGTATTGGTGCAACACTAATTTAAATAGATCTTTTACTTCAATAGTAACATTTAATTGCATCATCAGCAAATTGACAGGGAAATGGTAACACATACACAAATAAGCAGTTCTAATAAACTAATATAATTTCATGACTGGAATCAAAGGTAGTATTAACACTTGTCTACTGTTTTGCCCAACCAGGAAGTGACTTATTTCTGTCAGTGAGGCCTGAGTTGTCCCCTACTTTATGGTTTTGCCCAAATAGAGGAAGTTAAAATTGTGTCGTATTTTGATGATCAATTTTTAACCAGAAATAACCCTGTGGCTTCAAAATATGTTGCTGCAGTACTGAAAATGGTACCAAGTATTTCTGTTAGTGTTGAATTGAGTTTTTAAATTTCCTATTCCTTCCTCCATAAATAAACTGCGAACATGATGAAGCTGATGTGGACAAAACGCGGTTGTCTGCATATTGCCTCTGCTTTGCAGCATGATGGGGTTATTAATAGGGAAGTAAAGTTAGAAAAAAAACATGAATATTATAAATATATTTAAAATGAGACAAAAAACGTATTTTAAATAAATGCCCTGAAGTGTAAGTGTTGTATCGATTACAAGTATTGTTATCTAATTTTTGTTTTCTAATGGTGTTTAGGAGGTTTATCAGCTACGTATGAAATCATTTTAATTTTCCCCCCTCCATATTCTGTTTATTTATTCCAGTTTTTGTCTTTGCACATACGTCACATATTTATCTTGTATGACCGTTTTAACAGGAACAAACCAGCTTGGTTAGGATTGGTTTAGAAGTTAATTTTGAAGCTATTTAAACTCCGACTTTTAAGTTCCTTTCCATGTAACCATTTTACGTGTTTTTTTTTAAATCCAAAATAACTTATAAATGAGGATATTTCCACGCAGTTAAGATCAAAGCTCATAATAGGCTACTTCTAAAGAAGTCTTACAGGCAGAATTTGTCTGAGGTGACGGGGGTGACTGTAGAAACATGGCGCTCCCCTCCTCTCTGTTTTGATATGACTCGTTGATTTATCCGCTCACAAACCAGACTAGAAGCTGCAGCAGACGGTGTAGCCTGTTAGGATGATCTCTGCGCTCGGCGTAAACCTAGAGGCTTCTGGGTAAAACCCAGATCTGTTTGGTCAGATTCTACAGTTTTGTTTTCCAATGTATTTTGTCAAATTCTGCGTATCCGGCTATATTCTCTGCAACTAAGAAAACATTTGGCCTTAACACAGGCATCTATTTTTAATGCCCTTTTTATAAAAAAAAAAAAATCAAATTGTTGTCATAAATTGACATGATACCATAGCGTGTGGGTAGGTGTGTAGATTATCTGTCCTTATCTCAACATTTCCAAATTATTTTTTTTCCATCAACGTTTTTATTATTTTCAACAATTATACATACCGTATAGGCAAATACAAGAACCATACCAAAAAAAAAAAAAAAAACAACAAACACCCTATCAGATGCAAATCTGCATTTGAATACTTTTACACTTTTTTCAGCAAGAGACACAAACTGGTTACAAAGGCTCTGATATCAACCAGATTTCCAAGCTGGCATTATTTAATTGTCCTCGTCGTCTTCAGATAAGTCCATTCCTTCCACAAGAATCATAAAGGGTCTCCATATATTTTCAAATGAATCACCTTTTCCTTTTAGGAGATAAGTTATTCGTTCCAGGAGTAAAGTTGTCAACATTTGTCTGATCCAGTGCCTAATAGTTGGTGCTGCTGTTTTCTTCTAGAAAAGTGCAATTAGACGTTTACAACATTTCCAATTTATTTTGTTGACTAAAAGATTTCTTTTAAAAATCTTTTCTAGGGGGAGGATTTTACTGGATTTGGGAGCTCAAGAGTCTGTCCGACAAAACCGAAAATCCCCGTCTCCAAGAGACTGGCCAGCCAGGCCAAGCCGTCTCAAACTACAGACCAGGTGCCAGAGGAAAAGTCTCTTATTGGAAAAATTATCCCCAAGAGCCCAAAACCGGCTCTGATTGGGAAAATTGTACCCAGAGTTCCCAAGGAGGGGCCGGACGTTAAAGAGAGCCCAGTTAAAGACAAAGTGGTGATTAAAGTGCAAAACAAAGGCGCCCCGGCAGCAAAGGCCAAACATCCAGAAAAGCAGACCCCAGGCAGACGGAGCAGTACGTCAGCTGACATTGTTGGCAAAGAAGGAGAGGCAACATTGAAGCGAGCAGCCACCAAATCAGTGAGCAACACTAAACCTCATGAAAAAGTGTCGAGTTTATCTCGAGCGGTCGCGGATGCCGAACAGGATCATGGAACGGTCAAGGCGGAAGGCGAGGCGTTGGGGGACCCGGAGACGTCCGAAGGGCTTCAAATGGACGCCCGGCACTCGGCTGAAGGAGGCGCCATCTCTTTTACGTCCTCTCACAAATGTCAGAAGACGGCGGGAATGGTCGAATGCTCGGCTGCTGATCCACAGGCGGCAGCCCAGAGTGGGAAACGGGCGGGAACGTCACTCCAGTGCAAGGCCGCAGAGACGTCCGTCAAGAAGGCCAACAAAAGGCACCGAGGCCGATTGTTGTTCGGGTACAGGCGCCGGCCGGCAGCGGACGTTTCGGTTAACAAGCGGCCCAAAATCGGCCGGGTCGGAGCGCGCCACGTCTTCTGTACCTACATGTCGGAGCCGCTTCCGTCCGTGGACAGCGGCGAACAGCTGGGCGAGAGCGTTGCCCCATCGGAGGAGGAGGAGGAGACGAAGCCCAGTGCGGAGCAGCTGTCTCAGGCCTCTAACAACACCGACGCCACTGTAACGAGCGGGCGGTCCTCCCGCGTTATCAAAACCCCGAAGAGGTTCCTGAACGAGGAGATGATCCCGTTTCCGAAGGGCTCTCTGTCAACGTGGCTGAAAAGTCAGCAGAAGGACGACGCCAGACCCGCCTTGTCCCTCGGCGAGTCCGGCTACGGCTGCAGCGCGCAGCCGCTGGACGCCTACTCCAAATCTGTGCTGGACGGCTCGCTGCTTCAGTCGAAAATCTCCTCCAGGCCGGGTCCGGGCGCGAGCCACGTCGAGATCTACAAGAACCTAAAGAAGCTGACCTTAAAGCTGGCAGAGAAGAAGAAGAGCCAGTCGGACTTTCAGGAGGACCACATGGACCAGGACGACAGTCTGAGTTTCCACCACAGGAAGAAACGGAGGCCCAGGATCATGATGGAGGAGATGGACTCCCCGGGAGTTGTGAGGAAAGTGTCTGTGGTGGTCAAGGCGGGAGTGGAAATCCCCGAGGAAACTCCAGCAGAGGGCATGGGAAATAACAGTAAGTAGACCATCCTCCTAATTTCCTCCTTTTTAAAAAGATCCAAAAATGTTTTGGTTGCAAAAGAAATGAGCATAAATTCAGATTGTGCACTGCAAAAACGGAACTAAAAATAAGTCAAATGTTCTTAAAATTAGTGTAGTTTTCCTTGATTTGAGCAGGTAAATAAGATGATCTGCCAGTGGAATACGATTTTTGCACTTAAAATAGGAACAAATCATCTCCATCTTACTTCAAGTGCAGTATATATAATTATCTTATTTTAGGGGTAAAAATACTTAGCCTCGTGAGACCATCCTGATCTCGCGAGCTTTCAAGGTTTCACTCGCAGATCAGTCTGGCTACTTACCGTTAAAGAAAATTTGGAGCCGTTCACCAAACGAACGTCCAATCAGCGTTGGCTTTGAGGCGGGTTGAGGTGTGACGCAACGAGAAGCGCGACAGTTCAGTCTAAAGAACATGGCGGCTTCAGCCGATGAAACTAGCGTTAGCGTGGCTATCGAGCAAGTTTTATAGGAATTACAGAGTATTTCTTTGCTGAGCTAACGAGCCTTTACCTGCAGCAGCAAGAGTAGCTTGGCTTGTGGTTGTGTTTTCGTCGTCGCTCTGTTACGAGCGACGACGAAGCATGTTGATGAGTACGTCATATGCTTCGTTGATCTGATTGGTTTATTTGGCCCGTCTATCACCAACATAGGCCAATCAGCTAACCAGTATTTTCGCCCCTTCCCAAAATTACTTCAACGGAAGGTTTCCAGATGGATATGCGGAGCAAATCCATCTGGCGGAGTCAGGTAAAAAAATACTCATTCCCTTGGCAGATAATCTTATTTACCTACTCAAATCTAGGACAAAAACACTAATTTTAAGAAGATTTTACTTATTTTTAGATCCGTTTTTGCAGTGTGCCGGGTAGGAAAACTGCCCCTCGAAGCTAAAACGCGTCTTTTTGTCATAAGATTGTAACTAATCGGCCTTTTTTTGGTGGCATCAGGTGAAGACGCGGCGGCGGCAGCAGCTGTGACGGGGGAGCCCGGTTGTGACGTGTTGGAAGTGGGCGGGCCCAGCCACCGCGTCGGTCTCAGTGGAGCTAATAAGCGGATGCTGCACCTGCTGAAGAAAGCCAAAGTCCAGCTCATCAAGATTGATCAGCAGAAGCAGCTCAAGTTGTCACAGGTAGCAACAGATGTCCCGGCTAATGTGAGAATTAATAAAACGGGTAAAATGGACAAAATACTAAAGGGTCTTGTATTTCCCTGTGGGATCGATCATTAAGTCTCTGCTTAGATAAAAAAAAGAAAAAACAATTCAAAGGAACCCCAGATGATCTGTGTTGTGTAGTTTATAAAACATCAGTAAAGCAGTTGCATGTTCATGTTGGCAAAGGACGATTGAGCGTCACAATGGCAAAGAGTTAAAAATAAATTGCTTATGCTACGTTTGTAAAAGTTTCATTTAATGCACTCTTATCTAAAAGCATGTTTTTCCACTTTCTCCGGGCTTCCAGTTGGGCTCAAGGGACTCACAGGTGGCCGTGTGTGGAAGGAGGAGGAAGAGGAGGAGGAGGACCGGCCTGTCTCCTAAAGAATATGGTCCACAGGTAATACTTTTTCATCGCTTGCATTGGCTCACAAAAATATCTATGCCTCCTGGGTTTTATTTTGTTTATGTGACAAAATATTTTATATTAAATATTTTACAAAATATAAAGCAACGCGAAAGTTTTAAGGAAAATCTGAATGGTGTGGCTTGCACATAAATATGTATTCGGCCCCCTTTAACCCCTGACCACTAAATAAAATCTAGTGTTACTACGGTATTTTTCTATACTATAAGGCGCACTTAAAATCCTTGAATTTTCTTAAAAAATTGATAGTGTGCCTTTATATATGATTACCGTACTCGTCGTGCTTACTGACTGATTTTATGTGGTACAATGCGCTCAAAAATCTGTTTAAAATGTTTAAATACGACAAAGCCGCTCCGCTCAATGGATATTCGGAGTATTACAGTACACTGTGTCACTACCTGATCGGACCCCTAAGCTGTCTACAAGACTGCCTGACTGTAATGTCTAAATTAGAAGTGCGTTCATGTAAGGAGTACAGTATTTTCCGGACTATAAGTTGCTCCGGAGTACAAGTCGCACAAGGCATAAAATGCATAATAAAGAAGGAAAAAACATATATAAGTCGCATTTTTGGGGGAAATTAATTTGATAATATACAAGATCAAGAACAGACATGTTATCTTGAAAGGCAATTTTAAATAAAAATAGAACAACAGGCTGAATAATTGTACGGTTAGCTTACGCTACATGACACAACTGAGAACGTGCCTGGTATGTTAACATAACATATTAAAAGCTATTCAGATAACTATAGCATAAATAACATGCGAAGAAGTTAACCAAAGCGCCCGTGTCACTCCAAATAACTAAAATCCAGTGAAATCTTCATCCTCGGTGTCACTTTCAAATAACTCCGTTAACTCCGGAGGTAGAAGATGCGGCACTTCCCCTTCTACGTCGCTTACGTCTGATTCAACACAGGCCTAGAGCGCCCTCTTGTGGTTTGGTGTGAAAATAACAGGTGTAATGATATACCGGTAAAAATGTGTAATAATTTCACACATAAGTCGCTCCAGAGTATAAGTCGCACCCCGGCCAAACTATGAAAAAAAACTGCGACTTATAGTCCGGAAAATACGGTGCATGCTAGCAACAATAAACCTAGTAAGTTAATTCAATATAAAAGTTATGTTTATTTTGGCCTTATGTTAGAAATAGGACACTGTAGTCTAACTACTCTGTCCTCCTGACAGAGACGCATAGCTCTTCCTCGGCTTCGTTGGTAACCAAAGTCATACTTACACATTTTAACAGATTATTGAGCGCATTGTACCACGTGAAATCAGGCAGTAAGCTCAACAGTAATCATCATATAAGGCGCACCATCAGTTTATGAGAAAAATTTTAAGATTTTAAGTGCTCCTTATAGTTCGAAAAATACAGGATATGTGGGGGGAGATTATAAAATGAGTAAAGGCCTATAGTTTTCCTGAAGGAATTGTACGTTTAAAAGTGTTAAAAGGTATCTTGATCCTGTCTGGAGTCAAATAACCCAGTTATCAGCTCATGTCGCGGCTTTTAACCCACGAGTCTTTGTGCAGGAGCAGCCGCTCGGAGGTCCAAGGATCAAGCACGTGTGCCGGGCCGCCGCCGTGGCTTTGGGTCAGCCTCGCGCCTTGGTGCCGGACGACATTCCCAGGCTGAGCGCTCTGCCGCTTCACGAGAGGGAGGGCATCACCTTCTCCCCCGCGGCCGAAGGTACGGCCCATCCCATGACTATTCTTTATTTTACCTTTATTCTATACAATAAAGGCAGGATTTCATAATTCTTTACGTCTTGGATTTGGATGGTAAAAAATTTACTTTTAATTTTTCAAACAATCACATCAGAGTGGAAATTTGAAATAGCTTTTAACGGTTGTTTAAATATGCTGTTATGTCTTATAGTAAGGGCTTATTTCAGATAAACTAAACCGATGTTAAGCCTTTGTTTTTGATTAGATGAAGCAATAACATAAAGTTCACCGTGTGTTCATTTTCACCTTCTCTCGTTCTTTCTGGTTTTCATCCTAAAATCTCTTGAATCTAAAACATATATATTGTTTCGATGAGATTTAGCCGTAATCATCATTGATTACGGCCCAATGAGCTATAATTTTATAACTTTTGGTCTCATTAGCTATGTTTACATGCACAAAATTTCACGATCGGATTGAAATGTATTCATATTAAGAAGCAAAATAATCAGATTGTACCATTTATATGGACACACAATTGATTATTTCGATCATAATGTGCATTTATATGCACGTTGCTTTATGCAGGATATGACCACTCTGACATGCGCAGTTATCAAACTCCCCTAAAAAAAACCACAGAAGAAGAACTTCCGTCTTTGCTGAACAACAAAAAATAGTAAACAAAGCCATATTATGAGTTTGTTTGTCTTCTGAGCGCCCAGGCTGGACTTACACCAGGTTCTAATTACGGTTCAGTCGTTACTGCATAAAACAATAATTTTGAGCTCTTCCAATGTTTCGAATGGGAAGGTTTTATCGGGAGCCCTGACAGTTTTGCTTCCCAACGTTTTTCCGCCTCTCGCCAACGTGGAAATACGTCATTTTTACGTCAGGCGCACATGCACGGGTCAGTTAGCCACTTTCAGTATAACTTGTCCCTGACAAGCGTTTATAGGCACGTCGATCGGATTATTGATCGGCATAAACCACCCTCTCATTTGGGTTACAATTTAATTCCAATAGAGCTTAATCCATTTACAATATCCCCATTGGCTTGTTAACATGAGACTTTTTTATTCCGATCGGCCCTTTATTCTGATTACTTTTGTCTGTGTAAACATAGCTATTAAAATCTATTGCATTTGTTATTTTTGGTGGTACTGTTGTAATTTATCAGCACAACCTATGAATCACCCAGATATATTTAAATGTCAACAGTATTTTTTTTGTATTTGACATGTCATCATTTTTATTTTTAACTACTTTGCTTTTACATTCTCAAACTTCTAGTTTAAGTAGAAGCCAGACACACACTTTTTTAACACTGCAAATAAAACTTGATCTCATAAGGGGAAAAACAACTTTATCTTCATATTTTACAGAAACGGCAAACTTAAGTCCACTTCTTTCTTATTCCTGTTGGAATTGCTTAAATAATTCAGGGAAAAAAAGCCATTCATGTAACAATGTTCAAGCATCTTTATTAATTTTAGTTGTAGATGGATAAAGGTATCTCAAAAAACATAAATCGGCCATAAATAAAGTGTGAAATGTTTTTAAAATACTGTTTATCCTTAAATATTGTGGTCAATTTGATTATGTAATCTATGCCGTTACAAACTTCTGAATTAAATTTGTCTAAAGCGAAGTTTCAGGTGGGTTTAGATGTTATGATTGAGATGTCGCCATCATCCGTAGGTTTGGTTAAGTATCCGAACCCAGAATACCTTGGGTCATTCTTCACTGTGTAGTAGCAAAAATATTACGCCAGCGGTAGAAAATATGTTTAAACATAACATTTTAAACACACTTTTGCATCATCTTTGTCATAAAATGGCTATTTCAGCAAGCTTAGCAAGAATAAGGGGAATTGAATCGTCACCACAGCCATTTAAAAGCCCTTGTTGGTTTACAGGGTGTATTTAAAGCGCATTAGATAAATGGACTGAAAAATAAAATTAAATCAAAGGTCATATATTCTGTGAAACGTTTAATTAAAACCCGTAGATTCACACCTCAACTATTAAGGTTTTGACTATTTTGATATTGTAGCAGCATTTAATTTGATCGCACCAGTGTAAGAAAAAACAACTTCAGCGCTAACTTCTCGTCACCAGTGCTAACATATCTGTTGATAATATTGGGATGGTTTGATGAGGAAGTTTACTGCTATTAAAATGTGTAATAAAAGAATAGATGGTGGAAAATCTTCAGTTTGAACCCATTTAGCTTGAAGATCAGACTATTAAAGAGCCTAAACTCAATAAAGCTGCGATAAGTAGCGTCAGTCTGGCTGAATGAGGTCTCTGCTTGCAGCATAAATAAAGGAGGACGGGTGAATTATATTAGGATAATATATTAAATGATCAGAGTGCACAAATACACACTCAGTTATTAGACAATAATGTTCCTTTTTACCACCTTAAATGACTTAGTTCAGTAATTGTTTGGTAGAAACTGATCTTGTTTTAATTATTGCACTGAAATAGAGCAATTTCATTATGTGTTACTGCTCTGAGATAGTGTATGTGTGTGTGTGTAGTTCATTTAAATGCTTTATTTTATTTTTTTCCTGTTCAGCAAAGCTACATTGAGTGTAAGAAAGCAACACACTGTCAAGACTACTGAAATAATCAATATAACCTTAAAAAAAAAATCATTATATTATAGGAATGAGAGGAGTTTTGTTAGCGTCTCTCCAAGGTGAACATGCACAGGGTGGGGGAAAAAAAAAATATTTAAAAGTTCAAATGTTTAAAAAAATATTTGCCAGCAAAAATATCTTTTGTCACACACAGATTAGCCACCGCTGTTGGAAAGCTTTACCCAACACTGGTCGCGTGAGCTTCACTCAGTATGAGGTGAGGAAGTGCTGCTTGACAAATGAACTCACTGACGCGCCTTTTACGACTTGCTCCGATCCCAGGAACACATCACCAGGAGTCAGACCGCACCGTGTCGGGCTGTAGCCAAAAAAAAAAAAAAAAAAAAAAAAGGATAACAACCACCAGACTTCAGACAACACAGACTTTGATTAAAACGTCATGAGACAAAATGGATTCAAACTCAAAAAAACGGTCCGACTGCACCTTCAGGCAACTTGGAGTCGAAAGGTCGTCCGGCGGACAAGTTTGACTAAAGACAGAGGGCCTCGGGTGGAGAAGGCAGTTTAATGGAGACTTTAATAGACTTTACCATTTACGTCAGCTTCCTGTTCACTTCCTGTATGGTCAGATAATCTGTTAGAACATGTAACCTTCTGTTTTTCATATCAGAGCTTCTTTGACAGCAATTTAAGGCATAGAAAAGGAACAGCGCCCCCTGGAGTCATGTTATCAAATATCTGCAGAAAAGAAACCGGTCTGAACCGGGCCGGCATCAGGATGATTGGTTCTGTCTCTCTCTGTTTTGTCTGAAGTCTGTCGGTTGTTTTTTCTCTCCGGCTTGATGCTTTTTCGGCACTACGTCTGACGGATGTTCTCCTGAGACCGGATGTCCTAAAATGCACAACGTATAACTGAACACATATGGAGGAAAGGGCAAAGAGTGATGCTTGCACACGGTTCCTGTAGATGCATTACTTTAAAAAAAAAAAAAAAAAATCTGAATCATTTTATTTTAGTTTTTCTTTTTTTTTTTTGCTTCTTTGCATTGAAACATCCCCACAAAAAGGGAGTTAAGTAGTTCTGATTTAAATGTTTTTGAAGGGAGTTTCCACCTGTAATGCATTTTGTGGGTGACTTTACAATTCATCCAGCCGCCCACCTTCGATTTAAAGAGCTTTATTTCGTCAGGCAGCCATTAGAAACCCATCAGCAGGAGGCCAAAAGGCTTATCGATGCCTGCAATGAAGCTCCAGTCACAGAACTGAGACCTTTTTAACGCCTCCTGCAGGCCGTGCGAAAAGCTCTGCCAGTCACCCACGCGCACTTGACGCCGCTTCGATGCTGTATCGACTCTTTACCCATCCTCCTCTGTGTCTCACCTGCAGATGTGGCTGATGATGATGATGATGACATCTCTGATCAGGGCAGGGCACATTGGGCTGTCTCTCAGGAAAGCATCCAGCGCAGGAGGCGGAAGAAGGGCGTCAAGTTCCAGAGGAGGAGGATGTTGAGTCAGTATTTGCCCGGAGGGGTGCGCTCGAGGCGCTGCGGCGTCTGCAAGGGCTGCTCGATAGAGGACGATTGCGGGGAGTGCGTCAACTGCCTGGACAAGCCCAAGTTCGGCGGACGCAACGTCAAGAAGCAGTGCTGCATGTAAGTGCACGGTCAGACACTGGGGAGCTGCGGATTCCTTTTCTCAACATTGTTCGTTTTGGCTAACCCTTAATATTGAGGAAAAAGGCTTGTTTTTTTGAAATGGTGCATTTATCTTAACCTGACCCTAGCCAGATTGATATCGCTCCGCCTAGCTCCACTCACAGCCATCTGGGACCTCTCCCATAGAGAGTGATTTCTCCAACCATTTTTATTGTCCAGCCAATCAGGACGCAGGGCTGGAGTTTCATAGATGTGACGTAGTGGAGAAGCGACCGTGACGTGAGACTGTTTTGATTCAGACAACAATGGCGGCTCGCATCGAGGAAGCAAGCGTTAACATTGATGCTGCTATTTCTTCCGTGTTGTCCAATCTACCTAATATTGTTTCATTAAAAGAACATCAGAGAACCGCTCTGAAGGCTTTTGTTGGTGGAAACCATGTTTTCGCCCTTCTCCCGACAGGATTTGGCAAGTTTTGTTTTCCGCGGTGTCCGTGGCGGAGCGGTTAGCGCGAACTATGCTAGGAGGCCTTTAGTCCTCGACGCGGTCGGCCCGGGATCGACTCCGACGCGCGGCGCTTTGCCGCCTGTCTTCCCCCCTCTTCCTGTCAGCTCACTGTCAATAAAACGTGTGCCACTAGAGCTGCAAACACATTTAAATAAAGTTTAGTTTTTTCCTGCGTCGCTCTCATCAGCGTCACGGGTTAGCTTCAGTGTGAGTGGTTGAAATAGCACGTCGATAAAGATGACAGACAAGTGGCTTATCCAATCATATGCAAGGATTTTTGATAAGGCCCAGCCTTCTGAAACGCCATTCCTATGGATCTGTCCCAGATGAATGAGTGGAGCTAGGCGGAGCGACATACATCTGGCTAGAGTCAGGTTACATTTATCTTCCATCACCTGCAAAATCATTTAGTGTCAGCTGGTGTTTGGAAAGTCTCCCAATCCCCATTTTGATCATCTAAGCTAAACCTGTTCACACTTTATGTTACAATCATAAACATCAATGGATTTTATGGGTGAAAAAAGTAATTAAAGTAGTGCTTAGTTGTGAAGCAGGTGAGAAAATGTTTTTCCTTTTTGCAAAATACCTCCGGATCAGTCAGACTGGATGGTGAGCATCTGTGCAACCTCAAGGTTCAGGGTTTTGCCGCAGATTCTCATTTTCATTTAGGTCTGGACTCTGATTGAGCCCTTCTAAATCATGACTGGGGCTAAACTATGAGACAAATGTGTTATTTAAATATTAAATGAAACTACAGGTTGCTGAGGCTGTTGAAAGCAGTTACTGGGGAAAATAGATCATTCGCAGGCATTGGGGACATCACATATGTGACATATATGCATATAATGAAGATCCTATTGGCGAACATTGTGCTGAAAATGTTGGTTGCAAATAACCGCTATTTTTCTGAACAGCTGTGTTGATACTGAAAATAAATGTTACATAACTTGGACTCTAGCTCACTGACTCTGAGTCTTGAAGGTTGTGTTTTTATTTACTGAATCCCAGGGCTTTATTGGTGCAACGATTAGTCGACACTGTCGTTGATGAAAAATTGTCAACGCGTCATTTAAACATTGCTGCAGCCTCCAAATTGCCCTTTCAGTAGGCGTTTAAATCACATGCAGTTCACTAAGGCTGCAGCAGAGGGCAGTAGAGCGTCTATCACATTCCTGCAGCTCCATGCTCTGACCGAAGAAGCCACTAAAACTGGTAAAGTTTCGTAAATTACACTTTCTTTGATACAAAATTAACTTTTAGATTGGTTAAATCCAATGCTGTAATTCAATATCTAACGATTATTATTGGGTTTATTTCAGTGTTCATTCATCACCAAGATTAATGGTTGAAATTAACGCAAAGTTACGCGACGGGATAGTTTTATTTAACTTTAATGTGTGACTAGAGCGATGGAGTTTATTTGGAAATGAATAATTGGCTCCTTTTTAATTGATAATTGATGCTGGGAATATTGCCTAATCAAAGAGAACGACTGAAAACATGTTAATATGCTCCCCTTTTTTACACCTATAGTTTAAAATCTTTTTAAACATAAGCAATGTTAAGAGCTTGAAGGTCTAAAAAAAATCTACTTTGATAGAAATATTTAAAATAATTTTTTGGTGGATCATTTCTAAAGTTAATACAGGAGAGTGACGACAAGAGGCAATAAAGAGGCGTTCAAACGTGTGTAGACAAGAACAGGTGAGTCAAAATATTTTTACAAGCAACTGAATTGATGATCCTACAAGAAATAATCGCGATTAGCCGACTAATTAAAGAAATAACTGATAGATTAGCCAACAATAAAAGAAATCGGTAGTTGTAGCCCTAGCTTACAAGCAGAGAGCACATTTCTTAGGCTTTTATTTGTTAAAACAACCTTCCCTTTTAGCAATTATCAGTTCCTCTGTGTTGCTCTGTCACATAAAACCCAAGTTAAACGGGTTAAAGTTTGTGGTTGGGACAAAACAAAGTGTGAAAACAGGTAGAGCGGTTGGAAAGCATGCGAGGATTGTATTTTTAACTTCTTTAAAAACAGAAACTGAATGCATCTCTGAGCCGGTTTAGCAGACATCCTACAAAAACAGGAAGGGAGCCTCCGTGGCTCCCAGTTCAAACTCTCAACACAACAATACTTTCTGAAGTTAAGTTTGTTGATTTCCAACTAAGTCCAAAGTGATGTGGGTCTGTGATGGTTAATTTGAAGCTAAAATACTGTTTAAAACATGAAAATACTTCTTGTTCCTTTCCAGTAACACATTTTAAACATTCCTGTTAAAGAAGGCAAGTTGACTCTTACAGCTCAACACATTTGCAGATGTCTACAGCGGAAATCTTGCTTTCCACGTTTAATTTTGCCGTTTGTTCCCCCCCCTTTCCCCCCAGATACAGGAAGTGTGACCGGATCATGAAAGCAAAAACCGGACGCACTGTAAGACCACTAAAAAGTAGGTTTCTAATAAAGTTGTGGGGTCTTCTAAATAAGCGATGCTCATTTTTTTTCTAAATTATTCTTGAAAATACGGACAGGAAATAACCTTAAGGCTCCTTCTCTTCTCAGTCCTGTCCAGGCGGTCCCAGTCAGCGTCCAGCGGTGACGCCCCCTGGTGCGTCAGCGAAGCGGGGGAAGACGACGCGTCCTCCACGACGTTCGGAATCAGGAAGCAGTCGCTGCGTAAAATCAAGCCGCGCTCCTACAGCCGATTGCTCAAATCCGAATCGGAAGACGAGGAAGAAAACGAAACGGACAAGGCCGCCGCTTTCGCTTCCCGCCAAGGTAACCAGCTGCTGCCGTCCAGTTTTTTTAAGCTTTTTTTGGAAAGAATGTGTCATAAAGCATAAAGTGGTGCTATAAAATTACATTATTCACCAGCTATTAGGGTTTTAGTGTGTTCTCAATACTTCAGCAGGTTTCCCAATCTGTATTCAGCATTTTGAGCGACGTTGTGTCCCAACATCTGCAACCTTAAAATCCCTGATTGGTTGGTAAAATGTAATCGATTTTTATCCCGTTATCGAAACATAATAATTTGACTTCTGTGTTTCTCCTCGACACTCTGGGATTCCTGAACTTTTTAGTTGTTTTTTGCATGTAAATTTAACCAGTTTAACTTTTTATTCATTTGTTTCCCTTCAAGTAAGTTTTATATGCCTGTTAAACTAAAAAGGGGTTTTCCTTTTCGTGCCCGTGACTCCCATATACGAGTACTTTTTCAAACATGCTGATGTTCCAATTAAATTTTTCTTTTTTTCATTCTTTCGTTTTGTAATTCCTTTAAATTTTCACCTTTTATTGTAAAAATATTTTTCATGTAAGTCTGGAAAATTGTGCATGAAAAATTATTTCATAATGGGGGGGGATTTTTAGGGCTATTACATTGATTTTTAGTGACAATTTAGATCAGATTTTTGTCTAACTTAATCATTTTGGGGTTTGAGTTACAAACGTATAAAAGTACTTGTTCAAAAATTTAAAAAAGGGCAATTTCATAACTTTTTTTGCCTCAGTTTGTCTATGTCTGGCCTTTAAACAAACCCTTTAACTGAGTGTGGTTTAATAATGATCACAAACCGTGATCTAATTGGTTCAGCTTTGGGTTCATCTAGTCCTGATTTTTATTAAGTGACATGGATTTAAACTGAAGTTTGCCATGATACAAATAAATAAATTAATTAATAGTAAAATAGCTCTTTACCACACTAGCAAAGCGGAACCCTTCCCCCCCCTCAGCTGTTTCATGATTGTAATTAATTAAACAATTAATGAGTTGTACTCAAATGTTTGTAACTAAAAAAAATCTAAAAACATTTTTTTTTTTTTAAATGGAGGTTTAAAACCTTTAATATACCTTGTTTCAGAAACAAAATAAATTGATCAGCATCAGTGCTGCTGCTTTTTTTTTGATACTCTTAGGTTTGCATAAGCAAAAACTGGCATTTAAATTAAAAAAAATCTACACATTGATGAAATCTCTTGTGTGGCATTTATTGAAAATGGGAAAATGAATCCCGTCAATCTTTAAAAAGCATTTGTTTATTATCACCGCTGAAGATGTATCCCACATAATAAAGTGACCCTGATCCTGGTTTTGCTTTTCTCCTAGTCATGTTTCTCCGATGTTTCTCTATTTGTGTTGAAGGCTTTTCACCACAGGAGGGTGTTTTGCTGCCAGACGACCAGCTCACTGATTCGATGAGAAATCGCCGAGCGTTCCCCAAAAGTACCGCCAGCAGACAGAGAAAGGTAAAGAAAAAATACAATCCCTCTTTACTTCTGAGTCCTTCCTCAACAAGACTGGGCAAAAATGTATTTTTGGAAAATGCTTTTCCCTTTTTTATTTTTTATTTTTTTAGTTGCTTTGTTTAGAAAGTCCAAATTTGTTAAGATTGAAGGTGCTTTTTTTCCCCCTGTTGAAGCTTAATTAGATTTTCACCCAAATAGCAACTAGCGCTGTCTAGATATTCACAGTTAAACAAATAAAAAAGAAAAGCGATTATTTCCAAACAATGCATTGCCCAGGACTTCGTTCTCGTTTTTTCTTCTTTCATTTTTATTTACAGTTTGTTTTGGATTAACTATGATATCTTTGAAACTCAGTGTTGCTTATCTTCAATTTCTGACTTTATGCTTTAAAGTAAGCATTCTGCATGTACTTAATATCCTTTTAAGCTTTAGATTTTTAAATGTATGTTTTATACAGGTTTAAAGCAGTATAACTTGATGAAAACAATGTATTCACTAACTATTTGTGTCTATTAATTTCATGTCCTTGGATTTGACATTAGCAGTGCCTCTTTATAATTAGAAAAAAGCAGTTTTAGCACATTTTCTGCAGTTTTCTTTGCCTTTAATGACCACTCCGGGTTATCTTAAATTAAAAACTTCATGACTTTTCTAAATAACTTTTTTCTTTGACAAAATGTTGTATTAAAATTGGAAATTTCTGGAGGGTATAATTATATTTAAAAGGTAAACTCTTAATGTCTGAACCTAACCAGCAGTAAGTGGAGAAATCTGTATAACTTGAGTTGGCTTCTCACAATGTTCATTTTTGGCTGAAACTTTTTGCTTTCACTTTCCCCCTGTTAAAAAAAACCTTCCTAAACTAATCAAACAAACTTGAGATGTTTGGCATTGTTTGTTCATATCTCTGTTAGCTTTATATGCTTTTTACCTGATTATGGCACCTTTCTTTTACTTAAAATCTAATCTATGTTGCTTCATTCGCTGTCTGAACTTTTACCAACATAATCATTGTAATAAAAAAACAAAACACAACCACAATCAAAAGATGTATCCCCATATTTAATGACCGGTCTGTAAATTAATGTTAGGTTTAATATTAGGTATTTATGTGAATTTAGGAATGAGCGCACTTTACTATTGTAAGATTTTAAAAATATTTAGATTTTTTTCAAAAAGAGATATAAGGTGATACAATATTGTTTGTATTGGCTCCGCCTGTTTTATGTTGCCTTAGGATTATACTTTTATGTATTCCAATTTATTTTTCAGCCTCACATTTATCTATAGCTGTTTAAGAGACATTTGGGATAAAACTTTGATTGAGATTCCTTTTTGTAATTACTTTATGAAAAGAAAAACATATCAAAAATAGGGCTGTGCAATTTTGCCAAAAATCAAAATTGCGCAATATTTCAACAATAATTGTGATTAAATTTTGACTTTTCTCTGCATTAACCACAAGCAGCAAAAATGGCCTGTAGATTTAGATCCTTTTATAATAAGGACTACTTAAAACAAGAACTTTGACTGTTTTTATTAATCAGAATATTATTCAAGAGAACAGCTTGTTGAATTGGACATTAATACTTGTTGAACATAAAGTAAAACCAACAAACAAGTCTATGTATTAAACAGTTTGACCAGTACCAGAAAATATTAATAGATAATAAGGCATATTCAGATAAATATGAGATAAAAAAATGGAACAGGAGTCAATTTACTGGACGATGTAAAAAAAAAATTCAATTTGCATGAATTACCAAACAGCACTCCCTGAGAAGCTAAATAATAAATTATTCTCCTGCTTTATGAATTTAGCACCTTGCTTTGAACGTCACATCATAATTGTTACTGAGTGTCTAAAAACGCTGCGGTCTAAAAGCCGTTCACTGCAGCAGCCAACACAGTCTCACTTCCGCCCTAAATAGCATCAAGGGTAAACATTTTGTTGTTGAGACTATAAAGGAAAACCCCAGAGTTATTTAGAAGATAAAATGACGTGTGCAGCCTTTGTTTTAGTTCTGCGAGCCTTAAAGCTGACAGCAGGCTGTGGCTTTAGAAAAGTACTGCGCTATAACAGCTGCCTGGCTCGCTGTGGGCTAAAATAAGATGGCAGCTGCATGTTTTTAGTAGTTGAGTAGGAATGCTTCTGTTGTAGACACGAGCACATCCCTAAATATAGTAGTTCCCTAGTAGCCTTTTTCCATACTTCACACTAGATAAACCCGACAGCTTTACTTTTAAATATGTATAATTGGCTGGTGCTCAAAAGCATTTTTTAACACTTTTTTTTTTTTTTTGCCTTTTTATTCCTCTCTCCTAACACGTTATGTTCCACCCTGCTCTCCCTTTCCGCTGCCCGCTGGTCGCCGCCGCTGCATGCTACCATTAATAGTGTAACTATGGAACCCGTCTTGCTGGTTGGCTTAGGCAGTCCCCTCCTTCACAGGCTCAGGAGAACGCCGAAGCGACGGAGCGCAGAGAAACTTTCCCAGAACCCACGTGGTGGACCGGGAGCCCAGTGCCGAAGCTGCAGAAGCAGCCGCAGATACACTTGTACCGTCTGCCCGCGCACATCCTGACGACTGGCTCTCAGTCTCTGCCGTGGCAGATGCCTCGGTTCGTGGAGCGGTGGCGGCCTTTAGCAGAGCCTCCTGTTTCACAGCCGCCCTGTAACGTCACAAGCTCTCCTCCGGAAGCGCTCCAGCTGGAAATGCATCCTGCTGCCGTGCTGCCATCACCTCCCATTGCAGACTCTCCACAGAAGTCTCCGCTGTCACGTTTGGCTCCGGCCTCAGATTTGCACAATCCCACGCCGCCATCGTCTGGACAGCGTCCAACGTGTGTCTGGAGCTCAGCTGTGGCGGAGGTTGCGTCACAGAGGTGTGCTCAGGGATGCGAGTCTGATGTGAAGCCTCCAGACATCCAGGATATGGACGCATGCCCCGCTAAAGCTGCTAAAACTGAGCACGGGGATTTTCCCAATCCTTCCTGGACTTTTAGTCCGGGCAAAAAGTTGCAGGAGCAGGAGGACCCGCACGGGCCGCAGCACGAAGAGGACGAGGCGGCGGCGGCGTCGTCTGTAAAAGAGACGGAGCTGAAAAGCTGTCCAACAACTGATACGCAATATGTGCTTCGTTCCCAGAATCCTCCTGAATGCACATCAGTGAACACGCAGACAGGGTTAACTAACGGCTTTCCCCAAAAGGGCGTGTTGCAGCACAAGATCCGCGTAGATTTCAAGGTGAGTCTCTGTTTTGTAAAGCGATGTAATCGACTAATTTGAGTTTACGATTTTTCAAGATTTAAATTTTGGGAAAATCTCAATTTTATTCTCATTGGGCTTCCATGAAGAGAATAGGACGCATTGCTTAATATATATATATATATATATATATATATATATATATATATATATATATATATATATATATATATATATATATATATATATATATATATATATATATATATATATATGAAAATGTATTTTTTATGTATTCAGGGTTCCCGCGGATCCTTAAAAAGTCTTAAAAGGCATTGAATTCTGTAATATAAAACTAAGGCCTTAATTGGCATTAAAATGTCTTAAATCAGTCTTTCTAAGGTCTTAAAATTGTTACCAGGTCATAAATAGGATTTTGTTTTTGTAATCCTTACCAAACAGTAAAATAATTGACACAATTATACATTTTTTAATTTACAGAATGGCTCAATGTAACCATTATTGGTTCTGTCCCGATAGCGGAACCAATAAAAACTGTTGCGGCCGGACCATAGCTGCAAAAAAGAGTTGGCACTGATTATGTTGTGGTTTTTAAAACTGATTTTATAGTTTATTTTAGCAGGGAACAAAACAAAGTTTGTGAATTCAGTTCAGTAGTTGTTAAAAATATATCTGTAATATGTGTGTTTTTTAGCTTTCTTCCTATATTTGGAATGTTTTTCAAAATTTTAAACATGTCTACTGGGCCAGAAAGTAATGGTTTATGTTAAAATAAACATTTGGGTGAAGTTGTCGCAACCTGGTTTATCTTGTTTATCGTGAAGTTGGTCTTAACTTTTTATTTCAAGTGGCATTAAAAAGTCTTAAAAAGTCTTGAATTTAACTTGCCTTATGCTGTAGGAACCCTGGTATTATTTATTCATGTACTTTTTGTAAGTTTGAAGCTATACAAGTGAAGTGAAGCCTGTTCTCAGCAAACATTTAGTTATATTTTCATTGTTTACAACTGCAGGGCCGCCATCTTGCTTTTCCAATGATTTGTTTCACAGCTTGTGTTTAGTCTTACTTTGAATTCAGTCAACGCCCAGATGAAATGATTGACATAAAATCAAGTTTTTAAAAATAGTTTCTTATTATTTTAGGAGGGGGTGGACAAAACGATTAATCAGATTTGGTATAATAAAATCAAGGAGTTTATGTTTAAGCCAGATCACCCAGCCCTAATACATAGTTATTACAGATGTGTTGAAATATCATTATTTCAACACATCTAAACTACGTTAATTAAGCCTATGAGCTGAAATTAGAGTCATCTTTGTGATATTTTCGACGTTTTTGCCCTGCGTCTTCCCAGGAGGACTGTGCTGTCCAGAATGTGTGGCTAATGGGCGGCCTCAGCGTCCTCACCTCGGTCCCAACCACTCCTCAGCCGGTCTGCCTGCTCTGCGCCAGTAAAGGGAAACATGAGGTACTTCAGCTGTTCAGGCGCTATAAAAGTCCATGAAGAATCTTTTTCCTCAAGAATAAGTTTTAACCAAGAATCTCTTTTCGTCTGTTCAGATGATATTCTGCCAGATCTGCTGCGAACCTTTCCACGATTTCTGCCTGACGCCCGACGAGCGCCCCAAGGAGGAGACCAAGGAGAACTGGTGCTGCAGGCGCTGCAAATTCTGTCACGTGTGCGGCCGGAGAAGCAAGAAGTTGAAGGTAGGCGGTGTCCCTTTGAGAAGATACTCTCTTTAAGAGACACATAAAGCTTTTTGGAATCAAAAAAGTGAAATAAAAGGGAATATAAATCCATAATTTATGTGGGTTTTCGTTCAGCCTGTCTTGCAGTGCAGGAGATGCCAAACCTGCTACCACCCTTCCTGCTTGGGCCCGACGTACCCGAAGCCGATGAATCCCCAAATGCCCTGGGTAACTGCTTCAGAGTCTTCCAAGTGTACTGCCGTCTTGTTTTGGAATAAAAGGAGCAAAAGCTGAGGCCGTTTTGTAGTAAACGTTATGACCGTGTTGCCCCTTAAGGTGTGCATGACGTGTATTCGTTGTAAGAGCTGCGGCGTGACTCCTGGGAAGACCTTGGACATGGCCTGGAACCACGAGCAGGACCTCTGTCCCGACTGCACCTCCCTCACTCAGAAAGGTGGGATCTCCAATATATAGATTTTTTTTTTTTTTGCATTGCATAACAATTCAAAATAGAACATTAGACTTAGACTTAGACTTTCTTTATTGATATTTTGTATACACAGAGTGCATACAGAACGAAATTTCGTTTTTCACACAGCTCAGAAATATTGCAGTAACTCTACAGGATACCTTGCAGTGAATTACAGTACAGGATAAAGTGCAGTGATCAGTCGCAGTCACTTACAGGATAAATTTCAATTTACTTCCGGATAAAGTGCAGCAGTGAACAGTAGGCAGTTGAAATGTAAACAATGTAAACCAAATGTAGACAAATATGCAGTAGGGTGCAGCAGTGATTTAAAAGTAGACAGTTGCATTGTACACAGTTTTGCAGTACGTTTCCGGTTAAGGTGCAGCATCAATTTTGCAGAATACGATACAATGTAACACATAACCCCCCCAATACACACAGACCTAGGCTAAACCTGCAAATTCCACCTATGTACAACTTAGCTTAAGAAATATATACATTTGAAATCAAGTACTCAACTTTAAAAAGGATCCCGCTTAAAAATATAATGAAAAACAAATAAATAAAACATAAAAAAAAAAATACAGAACTTAGGATAAATAAACTTTTTATCTCAGACTCTATAATGCTCATATATGGTTACCAGAGATTATAAAACTCTTTCTGTTTTCCCTTAGCAATATACGTTAGTCTTTCCAGTCCAAGGCACTTGGAAAGCTCCTTTACCCAATGATTCATTGACGGAGCCTCTACACTTCTCCAATTAAGTGCAATCACCCTCCTGGCTTGTAGAAGTCCAAAGTCCACCAATCTAGTCTTTCTGTGCATTTGTATAAAGTTCAATGGATAGATCCCAAGTACACACAGCTTAGCATTCAGTGATATGTTAAGATGAAAGGTCTCTGACAGAGAATTTATAACATCTTTCCAAAACTTCTGAATCATGTTGTTGTTTTTTTTTTACTTTGTTGCAGGCAATTTCTGCACCGTCTGCAACAAGTGCTTTGAAGATAACCAAACCTCCGACATGATCCGATGTTCAGAGTGCAAACACTGGATTCACTACAGATGTGAAGGAATCAAAGGTGAGGAATGTTTTATGTGGACATTTTTTTCCTCTTTCCTCTTCTGCTCTTTTTTTTTTTTTTTTTTTTTTTGTTTTTGCTGGACCAAAAGCGAAAGAAGCTTCATTTTATGACATCAACGTGGCTTTGCAATTCATAATGCTTCACATTTCTTTCCATTACCTAGAATTTAGATGGAAAAACTGACAACTTGGATCGTTTTTCTGTTTGCAGAGGAGCTTTTTGGGCTTTTGTCAAGTCAGCCGGACAAACTGGAGTTCAGCTGCACAGCCTGCAGACACAGCCACGGTGAACAGCGCAGCTTGAAGGAGCTACTGCAGAGCAAGCTGCAGGCCGGGCTGCAGGAGGTGCTCGCTGACCTCCTCTCCTCCAGCACCACTCAGCACCTCCTCCTCTGCAAAGAGGTGAGAGCTACCGGGAGTGGAGGGGTTAGATACCGTATTTTTCGGATTATAAATCACGCTGGAATATAAAGTCGCATCAGTCAAAAAATGCGTCATAAGGAGGATAAAAAAACATGCAAGTCGCACCGGACTATACGCATTATTTTCTACATTTATTTCACTCAATCCAAAACTAAAATCTCACATTTAATCTGGTAAGCCAACCTATTAAATTACACAACTGCATCCGCAACCGGCTGAGTAACATGAAACAAACCTGTGAGGATGAATGGGGTAAATTGGTAAAGTTGTCCGAATTTACGCCTAAATTAGACCGTGAGCCTAACGGTGCTACAAGGTAAGCTAACAGTAGGGCACAGACGTTTCAGAGCAACGTAAAGCTCACGTGCATCAGCCAAGTTGTAACCCGCCCAGACAACAGAGCTGTCGGCTAGCGCTAGCTGCTATTAGCTTCACGGACAGCCTAACAACGGTTCTGTTGCATTCTGGGTCCTTCGGGCAGCACCATGCAAACGCTCCGCTGTGTGAATGAATACTGAAACAGCGGAGCGACAATAAAATGTGTTCGGTTTTTGCTGTCTATAATTTAATGTTTTGATTTATCTTTAAATTGAGGTGACCAGATTTCTGTAATGAAAACCGTGGATGTCTATGATTTTAAGAATCTCTGTCTGGGGCTTGGTTTGTTTTGCACGATCTGCAACGCCTTGTGTGGGCGAGGAAGTTTCGTTCGCCTCAGCTTTTCTGCTACGTCTAGACCAGGGGTGTCAAACTTATTTCTATATGGGGCCACTTTGGCGTCATGAAGTCATTAAAAGGGCCAGTTGCATTTATATAGATGAGACCTTTCATTACATAATTTCATTCCAGTTCACATAGAAATATAAAAAAATGCACAGTAACATAAAAGTAGCACCTCAGGCCCAGTTTATACAGTTTATCTGCAAAAATAGTTGATATTAGGGTGAGTTACACTTACAGGAGGCACAGTTTTAGCCACTTTATACACTTTAAAAGGATATATGCCTCTACCTTATGACATGATATGCCTTTTTTTGGCTCTCGAGGGCCAGATAATTTACCTTGACGGGCCGGATTTGGCCCGCGGGCCTGGAGTTTGACACCTGTGGTCTAGACAGTGGCAGAACTGGGTAAATACCTGTTGTTGCGCTAAACTTTTTTTTTTACTCCATCATGATACGCTGAAATGGGGGAGATTTCAGGGGACACGTCATCAAAAACGGGGACAGTCCCCGGAAATCGGGGCGTCTGGTCACCCTATTTGTTTACAAGCTTAGTGAGCCCTCTTGTGGCTCTAGACAGCAATGTTTACCCTTTGGTTCATGCTGGTCAAGATTAATTAACATTTAAATTTGATATATAAGTCGCACCTGAGTATAAGTGGCAGGATCGGCCAAACTATGAGGAAAAAGTGCAATTTATAGTCCGAAAAATACGGTACATTTCCAGAAAACAACGGAGGCCGTCTGAAAACATTGCATGCGCTTTTTAAAAAAATACGCTCATGTTATTATTTGTCTTTTGCATTTCAGTGTCAGAAGTCAGACGAGAGGCCGTCTGTCGGAGCGAGGCAGCAGGTCTGTGATCTACGAGCCGTAGACGAGAAGTTAAGAGAGGGAGGTTACACGTCAATAGTGAGTACTTTCTTTTTGTCCTCTTCTTTTTGTGTGGTTAAAAGAGCAAATCTTCCCTTTTTAAAGCTGTTGTAGCCTGGGTTCTTAGACTCTGGGCTTTATGCAGGTCTGATTGGTGTGGAAAATAAAACCATCATGAGGAAAATACTCTTGTTTCCAGATGTAAATTGCTTTATTTGTCCATACACCGGTAAAACCATCCATATCTTATTGCAGCCACACAACTACACATAGTGCCTCTGGGGGAAAAAAACACTTTTTATGAGCTAACAAAAGGATCGCTAAAGTGTCCGTCCGCTATCATGGATTTAAAATAAATGGTCTGGAGAGGCTTCTGAAGCACTGACTTTTTTTTTTTTTGGTTATTTTTTCCTAAACTCAAAACAGTTCAGCCGGATATTTACTGTGTGTCGTTTCTGAAGGGTCAGATGGAGCTCAGGGGAAACTTAACTTTGTTGATTTATGATGTAAATATTTTGTAAAAGAGGCTGATCGTCCATCTTTTCATCTTCTGTACGTCGCTCTATTAATCTTCTCATCTAGCAGTTTGCTGCTGGGACCGTCCATCAACCCCACTGCAAAAACGGATCTAAAAATAAGTAAAATGTTCTTAAAGTTAGTTTATTTGTCCTTGATTTGAGCAGGTAAATAAGATTATCTGCCAATGTAATGAATATTTTGACCCCTAAGATAAGATAGACACCCTGCTCACCAGCTACTACCATCTAATGTAGAACAGATTACTAGATCAATGTGTGCTTCTGTGCTTTTTTTTGTCTGTCTTGTTGTGTCTCTGTTCTGTCTTCTGTAACCCCCAGTCGGTCGAGGCAGATGACCGTTCATACTGAGCCTGGTTCTGCCGGAGGTTTTTCCTTCCCGTTAATGGGTGGTTTTTCTTCCCACTGTCGCTTCATGCTTGCTCAGTATGAGGGATTGCAGCAAAGCCATGTACAATGCAGACAACTTTCCCTGTGGCTCTACGGTTCCCCAGGAGTGAATGCTGCTTGTCGGGACTTTGATGCAATCAACTGGTTTCCTTATATAGGACATTTTTGACCAATCTGTATAATCTGACCCAATCTGTATAATATGATTGAACTTGACTTTGTAAAGTGCCTTGAGATGACATGTTCATGATTTGGCGCTATATAAATAAAATTGAATTGAATTGAATTGCACTTGAAATAAGATGATGTAGATGAATTGTTCCTATTTTAAGTGGGAAAATCTTATTCCACTGGCAAATCATCTTATTTATTTGCTCAAATCAAGGACAAATACACTCATTTTAAAGAACATTTTACTTATTTTTAGTTCCGTTTTTGCAGTGCCCTTATTCTATCAATTCATCCATCCATTTTTCCATCCAAGTTTGTCCTTTTATCTTTTTGTTTAAGCTTATTCATCCATCCTTCATCCATACATAAGTCTACCCATGCTACCATGCATGCATCTTTCCTTGTCTATCCATACATTCTTTCATCCACCTTTTTTTTTTACTCATCCATCCATGCGTTTAGATGTCCATCCAGAGAAGGCCTGAAACAATCAAATTTTTTAATCAGTTGCTGAAATAATCATTGACTAATTTAGTAATTGAATTAAATCGTCAGCTGCAGTATACAGACTCTAAAATGTGCCATTTCCAGCCAGAAATATTTAAGAAAAAACCCTTTGTCTATAAGTATGCTCTATCCAGGACTCCTCAGTAGTCATAGCTTTAGCTTCGCCTGGTTCAAGTTCAAAACACTTGTTTATTGATGTATATTAATCTGCAGTATTTATTTTTAGATTAATGAAAAACAAATTTGATCATTAAAACAGTCAATGGCTGCAGCACATCACCCACTCTTACCGTTTATGTTTATGGAGTTAAGAAAATGACTGAAATGAACACTAAAACCACGCTAATATTCTCCTGTATTTCTTTTCGCTCACTCAGAAAGCGTTTCATTGGGATGTTGCTGCTCTGATGAACAATTGGCTGAAGGCAGAGGAACCTCTTCCTGACGATCAGAGGCCAACCAATCAGGCCAAAGCACACTACGTTCAAGTGAGCTTCTCTCCTTTCCCCCTTCTCACTTTTTCCAGAGTATTTGTTTGAAATTAGCTCAGATTAAAACAGAACTGAATTGTTTGTGCTTTTTTTAATTTTTTTCTGGCAGGTTATGAAACAGGTTTTTAGCTGGTTTTCTTTGTGCCATCCTAAGAAGTGGAGCTCGTTCTCTGAAGCGTTGCCCAGGTGAGCACCATCATTCTTCCATCATTCTTCCATCATTCTTCCATTAAGATAAATTTCTCATATCTTGTTCTGCCACATGCAAAATCTCCTTCATGCTATGTGGCAAAATGTCTGTACGGAGTTCAACCCCCACATTTGCTTTTTACATGTAGCGTAGCGTTTTCTGTTATGATAAAAAGAGAAATTTCACACAGTCAGTTCCAGCATGGAGCCGTAGTTAGAACCGCTCAATCAGATTTGATTTAACAACTTATTCCCTATTGCTATTTAGTTAAGAAATGGCGATAAAAGACTGTTGCAAAGTAGGGCTGGGCGATATGGATTAAAAAATAAATCTCAGATTTTATCATACCAAATCCGATTAATCGATTTTTTTTTTCCCCCCCTCCTTTTTGTTTCATAAAAAGAAATTAAAGAAATTATTTTAAAACTTTGCTTTTATGTCAAGCATTTCATCAGGGAGTTGACCTGAATTCAAAGTCCAACTAAAAACAAGCTGTGAAACAGGGTTGTAAAACAAGATGGCAGCCGTGCCATTATAAACAATGAAAATATAACAAAACATTTGCTGCTAGTGGTATCACACATTGAGCTAAGAACAGGCTTCACTGCACTTGTGAACTTCAAACTAAGTTATAAAAAAAGTAAATAAGTAAATGAAGTACCTCGTATTATGGTAAAAAAAAGTTTCTACTTAACAAATATTTTGACAATACATTTGCCTAAACATATATTCAGCATCACATGCTGTTCTCTTCATGGAAACCCAATGAGTGTATTGGCAAAATAAAATCCAGATTTTCCAAAAATTAAATCTTAAAGGATTGTAAATTCGAATTAATCGATTAAATCGATTTATCGCCCAGCCCTATTGCAAAGGCCAAACTCTGCTTTTAGCTCTTCACATGTTTTAAGGCTTGTGATGGAAGACCGTATCCAGACTTTTTTTTATTTATTTTTTTATTCATCTTTTAATTAAACCCGACCAGCCTGGTACCAAGCTGAGAGGGCGTCAGCCATGTTTTTGCCTTCTCTAAAAGTAGTGCAAACATGATCTTTTTCTTCCCCTCCTAAATCCCGCTAAGGATGAGCTTTAATGTTTCTAAAACAAGTCGCTAAAATAATTTTTTCCACACATACTATGAGTTATAAAGCACTTTAAACACAGAAGATCCCATTTAAAGCCCTATCAAACATGGCGGACTCTTTCAGCAGGTCACTTTTATAACCCCCGTGATGGGCTTGGCGATAAATTGACTTACTTGATTAACATTTTTTTTAAGAATACATTTTTGGAAAATCGAGGTTTTATTTTGGGACTCATTGGGCTTCCATAAAGAGAATAGCAGCAATGCTGAATATATGTTTTGGAAAATATACAACTTTATTTTTACCATAATACGGGGCACTTTAATTTATTAATTTACCTATTTTTTTAAGTTAGTTTGAAGTTACACAAGTGAAGTGAAGCCTGTTCTTAGCTCATTGCGTAAAACCACTAGCCACAAACATTTTGTTATATTTTTCTTGTTTTCAATAGCAGGGGCCGCCATCTTGTTTGACAAGCATGTTTCACAGCTTGTATATAGTTGCACTTTGAATTCAGGTCATCTCCCAGACGAAATGCTTTTTTAAATAATTTCATTTCATTTTATGAAAAGGAGGGGTATTCAAAGGGACTCTAATAGTGTTTTTCACTGTTTATTTAGAAAAAGACTTCAAGCAAGGCTGAAAAATGTTTTTTTATTTCTATCTTTAATCACAAATAAATCGGACATAGTGACAGCTGTGACGGTGGCTCCATCATTTTATGTACCAAAAAGTTGCATTTAGAGCTGATAATTGTGGAGCTAGTGTTAATTTATTACAGTTGTGTGTTTTCAGGTGGAAATTGCTTCTATAGCAAGTGTTTTTTATTTGTCTCTTACCTTATGCTCTTCAGTGGCATGCTCCCCGAGGCCGTCCTTCCTCCTTCGAAGGAGCACAGCTACGCACAGTGGATGGACACGTCCTCCCCCACCAGGGGGTCCAGGAGCCTGGAGACTCGGACCGCCCCCGCGCCGACCTCATTCGCTACCCTGGAGGCTCGTGTTACCATCAGCGTCCCCGGGTGTTCGCCGGGTAGGGGAGCATTTCTCCGGGTAAATCGAGGTGTTTAGGAGTTTGCTTTCTCTAGTTTACGACGTTAATTTGCCTGCAGACACCACCGAGATGAAAGACCTGAGGCAGTGCGCGCTGTGCCAGCAGTATGGAGATGCTGCTCCCAGTGTGAGTTTCCACAAAGACTTTTTTTTTTCCTCCTCATTATTATTGATGGTTTAGTGATGCGAGTGTGTTTGTGCCCTGATAGGATGCGGGGCGGCTGCTGTACCTGGGGCAGAACGAGTGGGCCCATATCAACTGCTGCCTGTGGTCTGCAGAGGTCTATGAGCAGAACAGCGCTCTTCTGCAAGTGCACAGCGCCGTCTCAAGGGGGCGCGCCTTGGTAAATAGTTCATATCTGAACTGTTTTATGGTTTTGTTTTTTGTTTTTTTATTGTCAGAGGCATAGACATTATAAACGCAGACGCCTCGTCGGGCGGGTTCTGCCTATGTAGCGGATGCGTCAGAGCGTCCGCCATGTTGAATGTGGCAAATCTGCAGTTAGACTCAGTCACTTAAACAGCATCAGAGGGAGTTTAATCTCTGAATATACTTTGTATTCATAATATTTTTTATTTTTGTAATATTACGAGTTTATTTTCGTATCCCTTTGGCTTCATTCTCCTGACTTTATTCTCGTAAAGAATAAAAATAATTAAAAGAATCTAAGCTTGCCCTATTACTCCAGGACTGAAATAGTTCTAAAAACTGTGACTATTCTGGTAATATTCCCCCTTAATTGTCATAATATGAAATTTTTCTCATAATATAACCACTTTTGTCTTTTCTTTTTTTTTTACTTTATTCTCCTATGACTTTTTTCTCATATTAGTAATTTTCTCTTTACTACTGCCCCAAAAATTCTGTTCCTAATCTGTGTCTATACCAGATCTTAAAAGGTTCACACGGTTTTATGAAATAATTAAGACCACAATGCTTAGATTTAACCAATTGATTTTCATATTCATAACATATATATATATATATATATATATATATATATATATATATATATATATATATATATATATATATATATATATATATATATATATATATATATATATATTTAGAATACTTCAAAATCTATATATCCACATCGATCTGGCCGCCAATCTTTTGAGGTTCACTACTTTTGTTGGGATTCAATACAATTAGTGTTTGGAAAGAAACAAAAAAGCTAAAACCTGCATTTGATATCGTATCTATATTTAGACACATTAGTTTGTTCTCCATCTTTTCAGCCAAAATTATTAAGGGGCATTTTATATGGTCCAAAGAGCCACAAGCTTTTAATGCATCAAAAGGTTTAATGGATCCGAGGTTTGATCTCTAAAAATTCTGAATTTAATCACCAACCACCGTTATTAATTATTATTCTGACTTTTTTTAGGTTCATAATTGTAAAATCGGGTAAAAAAAAAAGTAATATTTTGTAAAATGAGACTGAAAAAATAAGTATTTCATCAGAGTTCTGATGGGTTTTAGTTTATTATCACCTGTAATTCCAGCGCTGTGATCGTTGTGGTCAGTGTGGAGCCACGGTGGGCTGCTGTCTCGCCATCTGCCAGAGTAATTACCACTTCATGTGCGCTCGTGCGGACAACTGCGTGTTCCAGCAGGACAGGAAGGTGTACTGCTGCAAACACACGGACCTCGTTGGTGCCAAGGTGAGAGGAGGAGAATCGATTTTCCATTAGATTTTTGTCATGCATTCATGGCTCTTTTTATATTAAGGAAGTAGCCTAAATGCTCACTCCTGTAGGGCGTTAAATTAATTCAGATTGTTTGATTCCAGGTGGTGACAGGGAAGGGCTTTGAGGTGCCTCGCCGGGTGTATGTGGACTTTGAGGGGATCAATCTGAGAAGAAAGTTCCTCAACGGCCTCGAGCCAGAAAGCATAAACATGACAATAGGTAAGAGTAAATGTTGAACTGCTTTGTTCAGGGATGCAAGTTATCGATTAAAGAGTTAATCTCAAGTTGACTGCACTGCAAAAAGGGAACTAAAGGTAAGTAAATATTTCTAGTAATTAGTGTATTTTCCTTTATTTAAAGGAGCTAGATAAGATTATTTGCCAATGGAATGAGTATTTTTACCCCTAAAATGAGATGATTAGATATTCTGCACTTAAAATAAGATGATGGAGATTAATTGTTCCTATTTTAAGTGGTAAAAATCTTATTCCACTGGCAAATAGTCTCATTTACCTCCTCAAATGAAGGAAAATTACACTGATTTCAAGAAAATTTCACTTTTTTGCAGTGTGATCTTTTCGATCTGACCAATGATTAATTGATAAGCGCCCATTTTCTATAAAACCTGAGATTTATCTTGTATCAAGAGTGTCTTTGTTTTTTTTGTAGACACAACCTTAACTTGACATTCCCCTCGTCTTTTTCTAGGCTCTCTCCAGATTCAGAAGCTTGGCGTGTTGTCAGAGCTGTCTTCAAATGGGAGGATGCTTTATCCTGTCGGTTATCAGTAAGTGCTCGTTGGATATTGGATACTTTTTTTTTTCTACTGGTTGTGGTGCCATTATTTGGAAATAGAATATTTCTGAAATATTGTTTTCTATCTGTAATTTAGACAGACTTAGACAACTTTATTTGTCATTTTGTATGCACAGAGTGCGTAAAGAACGAAATTTTGTTGCATACAGCTTGTAAATTGCAGTAAAATTAAATTACACTATAAGGTGCAGCAGTGATTTAAAAGTAAACAATTTAAATGTAGACAATGCAGGAGAAGTCACAGTGTACAGGTGAGTATTTTTTAAAAACCATTTGTATGTGCAGAATTGATTCTGCAGGGGCATTTGTGCAAGAATACAGCTTGTAAATGACAGTAGATTTAAAATACAGTATAAGGTGCAGCACTGAATTTAAAAGTAAAGCGATTGAAATGTAAACAATGCAGGAGAAAGTCACAGTGTACAGGTTATTGCCTGTTAATACGATGATTTAGTTTCTTTTATCTTCATAAAATGTTTGGTTTTCCTAAAAGTAGCATTTTTAAAGGATAATTGTTTTAAAATATGGTCTATTTTACTATTAAAAAAACAAAAAATAAACTAGATTTGCTGTGAATTTGTGTGGAGGTAAATGTAGCTGCATCCTGACTTGCGGTGTTTTTACAGAAACTTCTTCTCTCTTCTCTCCTTTTCACTCTGTAGATGCTCTCGGTTGTATTGGAGCACCGTGGACCCCCGCAGGCGCTGTAAGTACACCTGTAAGGTGACAGAAGTGAGCACTCCTCTCCCTGGTGAAGAACAGGATCTGAGGTTGGACAAAGAGGAGAATCACACCATAATCCACAGTCCCAGCCACCACAGAGGTGAGCCGCTTTGCTCCTGTTTGAGCCGCAAAATCAATGAATATGACTAAAGGTTTTACCCCCAAAACCCAGAATTACAATAAGAGATTGCAATTTAGACTTCAGAGTAGGGCTGAACGATTATTTTTTTCTTAATATTGCAATTTAATGCGATTTTTTTTTTTTTTTTTTTTTTTTTTTTTTTTTTTTTTTTTTTTTTTTTTTTTTTTTCCCCCAGTTTAGTTTATCATGTGTTTTTAAAATATATACAAACAACAAATCAATTTGTTTCCTCACCATGTGGATTAGTTGCTAAAAGACCCACAGCATCTAAACTCAGAGCAGAAATGATCGCGTTCTGCCTACGAAATATTTCAACCAAAATTGCAATTTTGACTTTTATCCGCATTAACCACAAGCAACAAAAATGGCCTCTAAATAAAGATGTTTGTAAACAAGAACTATTTTAAATATGAACTTTTAATGTTTCTATTGATCAGAATATTATTCAAGAGAACAGCTTTTAATTTAATTGGACATCAATCCTTGTTGAACATAAAGTGCAAAGTCCGACCAACAAGCAAGTCTATGTATTAAACTGATTGACCAGTACTTAATGCTATGTATGATTATAAAAACTCTAAAACAAGTAATAAGCTTAGATTATCTCACTGCTGCAACTGTCTTCCCTTCCATGTGGAGGCAAACCCACTTTAAACATATTACTGACACCTAATGAACGCTAATTGTTACATAGCCAAAAATTGCAGCTCTCTGCGATTTGGAAATTGCGTTTTTTTAAATCACGATTATATTGAAAATGCGATTAATTGTTCAGCCCTACTTCAGAGCTAAGTTAGTGTTTTTTTCCATGTCATCTGGCCTGTTTCTTTACATCTCATCTTAGTTATCGTGGTCGTGTAGAATAATATACATGAACTTGTATTTATGAGCAGAAATGGAGTCCCCGGATCGCTTCAGCTCGTCTTCCAGCCCAATAAAATCCACAACCCCATCTCCGAACTCTAAAACACACAACACCTCGGGACCAAAGAGTCCTGGTTTCCCACAGGCCAGGAGACCAGCCGGAGGATCATCACGTCCACTCCCGTCTCCCGGTGCGTAGGATGGTTTGTTTTACGTACGCACGGCTCCTGTGGAGTCTTTAAATGCCTCTAATGCATTTGGTTTCATCCTGAATTCTTTTTTTTTTTTTTTTTTTTTTTATACTTTTTTTTTTTATTGAGCATCAGTGATACATTATATAATTTAAATTACAAGAGACATGATGCTCATATTTATATTTTAACCCCCCATCCCAAGAACATTTGACACCAATCCAGCAAGAGTAGATAATTGAGGGTAATACAAGTATATTATAAGTATATTATATAAAATAAAAAATATATATATTAAAAAAATAAAGTAAATTGAAGATAAATAATAAAATCTTTTTTAAAAAGGCTGTGCACCTCACAAAACATGGTACACATGGGCTTAATCATAATCACAGATGACTGCCAGAGGATCATTAAGATGTCCCACTTACTGCACATTTAAAAAGCACCTTAAACAGTTTCTTAAAAGTTCTCAGTCATGCACTCACTAATTTTATTTTTTTTGTAATGTCATTGTTTGAACGTGTGTTTATGTATTTTGACTGATATTGTATTTTGTTATCTTGTGTTGTTGTTGTTTTTTTTATTGTTCCTGCCTCAGGACGACAGATGTAAATTAGCATCTATGCTATAATCTGGCTCATTTACAATCTGAACAAGAGTATATGATTGTTCATTAATGTGCACTGTCCTGATTAAATAAATAAATAAATAAAGTGGCCACAGTTTTAAGTTTACCTAAATGCGTCAGTATCGGACCCCCAGACAGAGAAAAATGTGTCCTTGGATCCCCTTAGACCAGGGGTGTCAAACTCATTTTGGTTGAGGGGCCGCATACAGCTTAATCTGATCTCAAGAGGGCCACACGAGTAAACTCATTGCAAGATTAAATAGAACTAATAAATGTGGACTTGTTGTTGATTTTTATATTAAGTTAATTTCACTTTTACACAATATATTATGAATAATCTCAGCGTTTTTAAGAAAAGTATGAGCAATTTCAACAATACTTTTACTCAGTTAAACATTTACTTGTGCATTATGCATAAGAACGGATCACAGTGATTATACAATGTTGAAAAACATTTATTCACATTTTTTGGAACTTAAAAACACTGTCCTGCATGACAAAATACATCAAACAGATAAAAATTAAGAAATGATTTGAATTTTTCCACACCTGAAGCTTAATCTGTTAATTAAAACACAGCGCCCCTCATGGACAATATAGGAACTGCATATTTTCAATTAAACAAAGTACATGTTTTTTTCAATAATTGTTTTATCATTCTCTTCCTTTTATCTTGTCCACTTGTGAAAGTCAAATCTGATGAGCTCTTTGTGGCATCTTATTGCCACATTGCCAGACAGGACACTGGAGAAAAAAAAAAATAATGATAATGCATTTAGCCACAGGGCCGGACTAAATTGTTCGGCGGGCCGGATCCGGCCCGCGGGCCGTATTTTTGACACCCCTGCCTTAGAGTATATTTTATTTTCTCTAATTGTATGAAATGTGTCAGGTCACTAAACCACAAAGACACCTTGGGTGGATTTTTTTGGATTTCCAATGCAATAAAATTCTTCTACGTGCAAGCAGCGTTGTAAAAGCAATTATGTCTCTATGGCCTTCCCTTACACTGCAAAAACGGATCTAAAAATAAGTAAAATGTTCTTAAAGTTAGTGTATTTGTCCTTGATTTGAGCAGGTAAATAAGATTATCTGCCAATGGACTGAGTATTTTGACCCCTAAAATAAGATAATTAGACATCCTGCACTTGAAATAAGATGATGGAGATGAGTTGCTCCTATTTTAAGTGCACAAATCTTATTCCATTGGCAAATCATCTTATTTACCTGCTCAAATCAAGGACAAATACAATCATTTTAAGAACATTTTACTAATTTTAGGTCTGTTTTTGCAGTGTAGTGTTATATCTCTTCTATCTATGGCACCAAATATGGGCATAGCTACGTTGGTGTCATCCTAAATTCTGTCGCTTGTAGGAACTCTTGACACTCTGTTTTAGTTTTCATTGTTTTATAATTTCAGGATGCGCCTCTCACAAGTCTCATCACATCCTTACTCTGAGGGATCTTGACGACACCAGGCGGCCTCGCAGGATCTCAAGGAGCCGCCGCAGCTCCTCGCCACCAGAAACCGGCCCGTCTGTGACGACGAGCCTCCGCCCCGGGGGCTCCGTCGGCTCCCGATGCGCTCTGTTCAGCTCCCCTCCTCGATCGGCGACCCTAGGGTCCGCCTCTCCGCCTCTTTCCCGTCAAAACTCCACGTCTCCCGTCTGGAACTCTCCCCCCGGGTCGAGCTCCAGCACATCCGGGGGTTTCTCCCCTCGACGAGGCTGCGTCACCCACTCCCCCAGAGGGACGCAGAACTTCAAAATCACGACTCCCGTGACCGCTGAGGTCCCGCAGGACTTCCTGGCGCTGTCGGAGGCAGAAGAGGCGGCCGTTGCCACGACGAACGGCATCTCGCTCGCTCCCGACAGCCTGGAGGAGGAGGAGGAGGTGGCTCAGCTCATGTCTCAGGAGCTGCCGTACACCGTGTTCGACGCCGACGTGGCGGTCGAGTCGATGCTGAGCACCAAGCTGGACTTCGACGAGGCTCTTCTCGCGGACGACGTGGATCTGGGCCGCCGGTCAAGAGGAAAGCGCCGCGACAGACGCGGAGACGGGAGGAGACGATCAAGAGAACGGCTCCGGGGATGAAGACTCCAGCCGTTACTCCAAGATTACACGCGAACTGTGGTGTGTAACGCAGCGAGGAGCCCCGACGCCTTGAGCCAGCCTGCTCCGGCGCAGTCCATCTCCCAGTTAGACGGGGCGGACAGCGGGTCAGAGACGGAGGAAAGAGAGGACAGAGCTAAATGTCGCGTCGTTCAGGGGACGCCCACAAAGCACCTGACCGTTGCTCTGCAGAGGCTGGAGTCCATCTTTTCTCTGCCAAAGTCGAACACCGAGAATCAAGCGTCCAAAGCGGAGTCTCTGGAAAGTTGCCCCTCGCCGGTTTTCCTGGAACCCAGCTCCATGAGCAACGAGCTGTCCCTGCAGGAGGAGGAGGTGGCGTTGGCCTCAGACGGTCCCACGTCTCAGGACGAGACGCCTTTGGATGCGGAGGCGGTGAACTCGAACCAGTACGCCGCCGCCGCCGCCGACCGGGACGAAAGCTCCTCCACCGACTCGGCCGAGGTGTTCAAGGACGACCTAAACGATCCGGACTTTTCCCCGGACTCTGAATCCAAACGATCCCCCGTGGCGCAGAAGAGAACCGTCGTCATACACAGAAAAATGTCCGCAGCAGCAGCAGCAGCCAAGCCTCTGCTGCCCAAAAACTGCCTCCAGTTGAACCCGAATGTGACCCTCATAGCGCCTCAGGTCAGGCACCACGTCGGCCCCGTTTCGTCCCCGTCCGCCCCTTTCTGCGCGTTCCAGTGTCCCGTGTCCTCCCCCATCGTGATCAACGGCTTAAACGCTTTACCCGTCCAGCCCGGCGCCACCCGGGGCCGAGCCATCGCCATCCGCCTGGACGGCGCCAAGCCGGAGGGATCCCAGCAGGCGCAGGGCCATCAGAACCATCAGAACCAGGCCGAGGCCGTGAACCCGCCCGCCCCACCCGCTCCCGTCCGGCAGGTCTTACTCGTCAACCGGCAGGGGCAGATTCTGGTCAAAGACCCCAAAACCAACACTTTTCTGACGCATCCTGGAAACTCGCCTACTTACAGCAAAATAAGCCAAATCGCCAAGATGCTCCACGGCGGGAAGAGTTTAAATCAGTCCGTGCCGCGTGTGATAATAAAGCCTCGCGCCGGCTCGTCAGCTCTGAACGCTTCTCCCGCCAACCACGCGAGTCCGGACAGGAAGGTCATCATCAAACTGGTGCCGGTGAAACCCGCCGTAGCGCCGGCTCCTTTAGTGCCCGTCACGGTGCAGAGCTTTGCTCCGGCGGTCGTCTCCAGGATGGAAGCGTGCGCCGCCCAGGCCGCCGTCGTCAGGGCGCCGGTCGCCGAAACGGAGACGCAAAGGTCGGCGCCGACGCCGATCATTCTCAACACTCGCAGACGAAAGGCGAGGCAGCGACCGGCGTCGCCGCTGCCGGACACCGAGGACTCGGATCAGGCCTCGGTGGGGCGTTCAGAGTCGCCCGGCGGCGTCCAGAGCGAACCGGGACGCCACCAGGTCCGCGTGAAGCTGGTGTCTCCGCTCTCAGAGAGACCGTCCAGGAAGAAATCAAAGTTGGACTTCTTAAAGGATCCGTCTAGTGAAACGGAGGAAATTAAGCCGTCAAGGTAAGACGTTTTTTTTTTTTTTTGAAGATCCTGAAAAGCAAAAAAACAAAAAAAAAAATCTCAGCAGATGTTTTATGAGACATTTAAACCTACGACGGAGTATTAGGGCCACACATGAAGAGAAAAAATATTTTTGCCATGACGACATTAAACTCAACATTTCGAGAATAAAGTTGATATATCGTGGTGACTTTAATCTCGACGTGTCGACATTAAACTTCTTCTTTTTTTAAACACCTTCTCAGCTGGATTTGGTTTGTAAAACAGATTCTGTCTCTAGGAGTGGTGAGGAGCAACGTCCCAAATATCCCGGGACGTCTTCTTGATATCTATAATAGATATCTTTATTATGCCACTCCGATGCGGGTTAGCTTGGCTACAATGGCGCAGATGTTCTAAATAGATGTTGCCTAAAACGCTCTGCTCTTTTATTATTTAGATAATGACTTAAATCACAGAAGAATTGAGCCCGTTTGTGGTCCCTCTTTCTTTAATGCATCTTGTTAGCACCGCTCACAGATGTTCAGTGGGACTCTCTTACCATCTTAAAAAAAACAACTAATTATTCATCAATTAATGAATAATTATTTTGTCAAAACTGTTTTGGTAATGTCTATTTTTTGGTGGAAATCTAAAATAAGTCGCTTCTTTTTCATTCTTTTTAGCAGGCCAAGTGGCGTCAGAGTCAAAGCGCCAACAACAGACGAGGTTCTAGATTTGGACCGGGTGAACGTGTTTGAGCCGAAGAGGATCACTGCTCCTCCTCCTCCTCTGGCATCTTCTTTCAGGTACGTCAGGTACAAGCTAGGTATTCTTTCAGCCACAGAGGTATATTTTTAAACAATAATTCAATTCAATTTTATTTCTATAGCGCCAATTCATGAAACATGTCATCTCAAGGCACTTTACAAAGTCAAATTCAATCATATTATACAGATTGGTCAAAAATTTCCTATATAAGCAGGGTTCCCACGGGTCCTTGAAATCCTTGAAAGTTTGTGAATCTGAAAAAATAAATTCAAGGCCCTTGAAAGTTCTTGAGAACAGCCAAAAAAACACCTTGTCCTTGAATTTTTTTGTGTGGTTGAAAGTTCACACAGATGACGACTCGTGTGTCATTATTTTACTACCACACTATCTTTTAAAATTATGTTGATTCCGCAGACTTTTAATTTGCAAAAGTACGTTAGCTCTTCTTCATTAGTTGGTAGGCTACGGTTTAGGCCTACGTGCGTCCAATAGGTTACATTCACGCAGTGTTGCCAACTCAGCGACAGAGTCAAAGTCAAAAACCAGCTTAATCAAAGATGAAAGTAAGTGAAACAAATTTAAATAATTCTGAACATCTCAATGCTGCACTTTTTTCCATAAAATTTCATGAAACGGTAGGCTAATGTACATCTTATATGTAATGTAGTATGGCATAGCCATGTACTGTGGATATAAATGTAGGCTATAAATATGATCAATATCAATGTAGGCTATAAATTAAGTCCACTTTCTTGCATTGCTTCTGACCCAACAACTTCTATGCCGTTTAGTCTTTTATTGAATTTGCATTGTATTAAAATATGATAACCTATTCAGCGGTCACAGTAGGTAAATGCCGCCACGTGTGGTCCTTGAATTTGAGGAAATTGGTCCTGGAAAGTCCTTGAAAGGTCCTTGAATTTATTTGATGTTCACCAAGGTGTGGGAACCCTTTATAAGGGAACCCAGTTGATTGCTTCAAAGTCCCGACAAGCAGCATTCACTCCTGGAGAAGCGTAGAGCCACAGGGAGAGTCGTCTGCATTGTCCATGGCTTTGCAGCAATCCCTCATACTGAGCAAGCATGAAGCGACAGTGGAAAGAAAAACTCCCCTTTAACGGGAAGGAAAAACCTCCGGCAGAACTGGGCTCAGTATGAACGGTCATCTGCCTCTACCGACTGGGGGTTACAGAAGACAGAGCAGAGACACAACAAGAGAAACAAAAAAGCACAGAAGCACACATTGATCTAGTAATCTGTTCTACATTAGATGATAATAGCGGGTGAGCCGTCTTCTCTGGATGATGTCACAGTTAACAGAACGCCAGACCAGGTGTACCTACTATGAAGAAAAGAAAGTTAAAAGCTGAAATGATGACAAGCAATGCAAACTGGAGAACAGTAGAATATCTAATGATGTTACTGTAAATGCCTGTTGTCTAAACAAGCGTCTTTCTTTAAATGTGTTTTAATTTCCTTTTTTCCTTTTTTATTCCACCGGGTTTCTTCAGGCGTCCTCAGGCTAAGACTCCAGCTCCGTCCACCCTTTCCTCACAGAGTAAAACCCACACGTGGGTCAGCTCTCGACACGGCGAGCTTTCTGATTGGGCTCCGTACGCAGGTCTGAGGCGCCGCTTTATCGTTGGTTTTCGTGTGTGTGTGCGCGAGAGAGAAATTGAATCAAGTCGTTGCTCCTGATCCTGCAGGTTTAAGCTCAGAAGACGACGCCCCTGCACTGAAATACAGGAAGAAGATCTGCATGAACCAGCCTCACCTGCGGTTTGAAATCACCAGCGAGGACGGCTTCAGCGTTAAGGCTAACAGCATAGAGGGTAGGAGTGGTTCATCCACTTCGATTGTACACTGCAAAAAGAGAACTAAAAATAAGTACAATTTTCTTGAAATTAATGTATTTGCCCTTGATTTGAACAGGTAAATAAGATTATTTGCCAATGGAATGAGTATTTTTTTTACCCCTAAAATAAGATGATTAGAAATCCTGCACTTGAAATAAGGTGATGGAGATGAATTGTTCCTATTTTAGGTGCAAAAATCTTATTCCATTGGCAAATAGTCCGATTTATCTGCTCAAATCAAGGAAAAATACTTTAATTTCAAGAAAAAAAAATCGTATTTTTAGGTCTATTTTTGCAGTGTAACGCCAGGGGTGGAAAAAAAATAAATAAATCACCTACATTCTTAAACTCAAATTGTATTGTTTCTTCTCCCCTCAGTGGCGTGGCGCGCTGTGGTCGACCGCGTCCTCGACTCCCGAGCGGATTTCCACCTGAAGCAGCTTCCGTTGGGCGTGATGAGCGGCCAGCGGGTGCTCGGCGTGATCCACGACGCCGTCATCTTCCTGCTGGAGCAGCTGGAGGGCGCGGCCAGCTGCAAGCGGCACCGCTTCCGCTTCCACCGCTGCGACCAAGCCGAGGAGGAGCTGCCCCTCAACCCGAGCGGCTGCGCGCGCTCCGAAGTTTACACGCGGTGCGGACCCTTCTCCTTTTGCATGTGTAGATGGTTATCTCTCTACTCTGGTCCAGGTGTCACCTCCTAGCAGGGTTCCCGCGGATCCTTAAAAAGTCTTAAAAGGCATTGAATTCTGTAATATAAAACTAAGGCCTTAATTGGCATTAAAATGTCTTAAATCAGTCTTTCTTAGGTCTTAAAATTGTTACCAGGTCATAAATAGGATTTTATTTTTGTAATCCTTACCAAACAGTAAAATAATTGACACAATTATACATTTTTTAATTTACCAAACGGCTCAATGTAACCATTATTGGTTCCGTCCCGATAGCGGAACCAATAAAAACTGTTGCAGCCGGACCATAGCTGCGAAAAAGAGTTGGCACTGGTTATGTTGTGGTTTTTAAAACTGATTTATAGTTTATTTTAGTAGGGAACAAAACAAAGTTTGTGAATTCAGTTCAGTAGTTGTTAAAAATATATCTGTAGTTGGTGTGTTTTTAGCTTTCTTCCTATATGGAAAGTTTTTCAAAATTTTAAACATGTCTACTGGGCCAGAAAGTAATGGTTTATGTTAAAATAAACATTTGGGTGAAGTTGTCGCAACCAGGTTTATCTTGTTTATCGTGAAGCTGGTCTTAACTTTTTATTTCAAGTGGCATTAAAAAGTCTTAAAAAGTCTTGAATTTAACTTGCCTAATGCTGTAGGAACCCTGTCTTAGGGAACCGGACCTCCTTCTATCCCAGCTCTGCTGGTGAGGCGACCTCTGCTAATAAACCAACCTGAAGGTTCTTTGGCAGAGACTTGGTCCTGTTCCTGAAGAGCAGGTGTCCTCCATGTTTTAGATAGTTTTCCTCCTCCAACACATGTAGCAGGTATTAGCAGGCTGCAGGAGAATTAATAACATGAGGAAAATAAGTGGTATGTGGTTCTGGTGTGCTGGAAGGAGGCATCTGAAACATGCAGGAGTCCAGCTCCTATCCGACTCCAGGTGTCTCCAAAGTCGATCTATATACGAAGGAAAGAAAACGTTTAAAGTAATTTAAAGTAATGCTGAGAGAAGATTAAAGAATATTTTCAAAAGCACCGAAATAAAAACAATTTGTTGTTCAGCGTCTCTTTCCATAATCCATATTGGGTTTCTCCTCTTGGTTCCGGTGCTGTGTTAAGTCGTTTTCCAGCACATACAAGCTGCTTTTTCAATAAATGAATAAAAAGCATACATTTTAAAAGCTTAATGATGTCTAAACTAGCAGAAAACAATAGTTTAAAGAGCATTATTTGACATATATTTTTTTAAAACATTTTTATTATTGTTAAAACAGATGTACAATGGCATTCAGATTGTAGTGTTCAAGCAGTTGTTACAATTCCTTTGACCGTATACAATATAATAAGAACCACACAGCAATTCAACATTTTTATATTTTTATAAACCCCATCCAACCCCAACTATCCCTGTGCCGGCAAAGAAAAAAAAATGTATATATTGGGAGGAATAAAAAAAAAAGTTGGGGGGGGGGGGGTTACTATCCCAAAATGGAAACACTCTACATTGGGACTTGTTTACTAGTGAGAAGGGAGAGTTACAAGTTTATCAAAATAACCCAATAGAGGCCCCATACTTTATAAAAATGTTTGGTCGATCCTTTCAGAAAGTATTTAACTTTTTCTATTTTTAGGAACATCATCATATCAGAAAGCCACATTGATGCCTTAGGTGGAAATTGGGATTTCCATTCTAAAAGTATTCTCCTTCGAGCGATCAGAGTTGTGAAAACATTTGCCTTGCTAGAAATCCCTGCATCAACCCCAAAAATAGCCATTAAAGGACTAGGTTTTAGACGCAACGTTCAAGATCCTAAATATTGATTTATTTGACATATATTGACAGGGATTTCTCATAACAGCTGAAAAATAATACACTTTGTATGGTTTCAACAATCACAGGACAGTTTGTGAGGGGGGAAAAAAACCACTGAGGCTTTAATTTGTCATTTAAAAAACAGACGGTTAACTTGTTTTTTCTCTTTACGTCTTTTTTTTTTCTCTAACCAGGAAAGCAACGTTTGATATGTTCAACTTCCTGGCGTCACAGCACAGACCGCTCCCTGAGTTGGTCGGCCCCTTTGATGAAGACGATGATGAGTTCCCACTTAAATCCTCCAGGTGAGCTGATTTTTAAATCTCTGCCGTTTGTTGACCTTGGCTAAAAGAAAGCAGCAGGTCCGACTCTTCTTTGTTCCGACTCCTCTAGACGAGCCACCAGCAGCGAGCTTCCCATGGCGATGAGGTTCAGACACCTGGAAAAAATCTCCAAAGAAGCAGTTGGCGTTTACAGGTAACTTGTGGGGGTGAAATACATGTGAACAAATTGAAGATTTGTCGCACGTTCAGAGTAACCAAAGCAACTTTCTCGACCGTCGCCACGTAGATCTCCGATCCACGGCCGCGGCCTTTTCTGCAAGAGGAACATCGACGCTGGGGAGATGGTGATCGAGTACGCCGGCACGGTCATTCGAGCTGTCCTGACGGATAAACGGGAGCAATACTACGACAGCAAGGTTAGTGAGAGTTTCCAGAGACTAAAAGGATCATGTTTGGACGCAGACGTGTAAAATAAAAGCAACAACATCGGCCAGCACCTGTGCTTCCCTACACCAACACTTAAAGAAGGCAAGGCAAATTTATTTATATAGCACAATAGACCCCTTGCAACCACATGACTCCGTTACCCAGAACCCCTTGCGTGGCGGCCATATTGGTTGGCACGCCATTTGACGAAATGACGAGTTCTCCAGGTATTTTTCTTCTTTAGATAACGCATCACAAGATGGTTTTAAGAGTAGGTTGATGGTTGATGGTATCAGATTGCCAGATCCACACAGCAAAAGCCTGAAGGGACGGAGCGAGTCTGTGAAATGCTGGCCAAGGGTTTCGTACCGCGACATACAGCTGCTTTATAAACACGCAGGCCAGTACGGACAAGAGAGCACGAAAGCCATGAAACCACTGGACGGCTACAATTATTTTATATCAGGAAAAAGGCTCCAGCAACGCCCGCGACGCCATGAGGGATTAAGAGGGTCAGAAAATGGATGGATGGATGTTCAGACATGTTTGTGTAACAGCACAAAGCAGAGAGGAAGACCCGCCCGGTAGGTTAAAAAAACATCACTCACTACGGATTATTTAGGTGTTTTTGTCTTGTTAAAATGGGTGGGGGTGTCGGCGACATTGCAGCGTAAACATAGAAGTACTAGCGCCTGTGAACGGGCGGAGGGGAGGTGGCGATCGTTACACTGGCCGGAGAGCCGCCGCTGTCTGGAGCAGCAGGAAGCGGGTGCCTACAAGCGGGTTCCTTACAAGTCGTAGGCATTGTTTAGATTCCAAAAATAAACTAACTAAAAGTACGCTCTAAATCACCCGTTTTGTCATGTAGTAGACGAGCTGTCAGGCTAGCCTGCCCACCAAGATGGAGGCGCGCACCCCCGATCACGTGACTGTGACGTCAGATGCAAGGGGTCTATTCAGTACAGAGAAAATGCAAAGTGCTTTACATGATTAAAATACAGGAAAATAAAACAAAATATAATCAAGTAGGAATAAAATGTAGAAACAAAAAAGAATATCAATAAACAGATGGACCAAAAAAGTTGAACTAATGCTGTTTCAGTAGAACAGTTTAACTAGAACAGTCAAAGGCAATCTTAAACAAATGTGTTTTTAATCTTGATTTAAAGAACTCAGGCTTTCCGCACCTTTACAATTTTCTGGAAGTTTGTTCAAGATAAGCGGAGCATAGGAACTAAATGCTGCTTCTCCTTGTTTGGTTCTGGTTCTAGGTATACAGAGAAGGCTGGAGCCAGATGACCTTAGTGGTCTGGAGGGTTGATACACTGATAACAAGTCTGTGATGTATTTAGGTGCTAAGCCATTCAGGGATTTATAGACTAACAGAAGTATTTTAAAGTCTATTCTCTGAGATGCAGGGAGACAGTGGAAGGACTTTAGAACTGGGGTGATGTGCTCTACTTTCTTAGTCTTAGTGAGGACGCGGGCAGCAGCGTTCTGGATCAGCTGCAGCTGTCTGATCCACTTTTTAGGCAGACCTGTGAAAACAACATTGCAGTAATCAATTCTACTATATCAATTAAAGAAGACATTATTTTAATGTTTATTTTAATAACAGCAATATTAAAAAAAGACAATGATCAGTTTAGCATACCAATCAACATAATCGCAGCATAATTTAACGGTTATTTCAAAAATACTTTTGACAGAGCAGTTAAACACAAATAATTTAGCTTTTTTTTGCAGGTGGTTGTGGGACTATTCAATAACTGATCAAAATATCACAAAATGTTAATTTCAGTCGTATTCTTGCTCTTTTTTTCTTCTTACATTTTTGACATGAATTCATTAATTGTATTTTCCCTAAGCCCTTTTATTTTGTCATAGTTACTCACAAATACAAAAAAACTTTTAGATTATATTTTCTTTTTAATTATTAAACAGATGTACAACAGCTTTCCCTGCGCCTGATAATTTACACATTTCTGTTTTTAAATGCGTTGGTTGCTCTATTCTCTTGAAATGTAAAGTGGGCGGGGCATATACAAAGGGGGTGGGGCAGAAACAGAGGGGTCGGTCTTTGGAGCAGTGTCACAGCCTCAGCTTGTTGCCTATTGGCTGAGGGTCACCCTCCAGGAAGTTGGATGCCTCATTATACCATTTTTTTGAAGAGGAGCTGCTAGCAAGAGCTAACTGTTGTTGTATTTCCAGATGCAGAGACAGAGGTAGGGAAAATAATATAATAATGAATTTACAGCTGCCAAAGATTTAAGGAAAAAAAGATAATAATAATGCAGAGAGAAATTATAACGACTAAATTATACGCCATAAATGGAAATTGACATTGATTTGTCAATCATTTATTGAATAAATCTCATCTTTTTTTCTTTTTAATTTCCCACTTATTCATTTAACCTCTTTACTTGGTGAGCAATTTATGCATTAAACTAATAATTTATCTTTGAATCTATTCTAGAGTTGGAGGTTGGCAGGATTGTGTGCTCTCTCCATCACGTGCATAATTATAGAGGCATGTCCATACAGAGGCAGAAATGACAAAGTGTTGTGAAAATAACGTGAATGCTATAAAAGGAACTGTGTTTCAACCCGTTTTCATTGAAGAAAGTTTACCCTAACTTCTGTTGTGATTTATAATTTAACATTTATATAATTTACTTCAGTGTTGCCCTCCAGTGTAACGACAGGGGAAACACTGTTGCTGCACAGAGCAGAAATTACATTATCAGCTCAAAACCTCCATACCAAGAGGGAATAGCAGTTTTGTTTGTTGATTTATTGCAGTTTGCAGTCTGATATTCATGCAGGAACGACGGCATCATTAACTGAGCTGCATGTTAAATTGGTCTCGCCGCACGCTGTGATGCAAATAGAAAGCAGCCCAGAGAGGGATGCTGCCGGTCGGAGGCGGCAGACTCTTCTTACGCTCTACAGAGCGACCGGCGGCTTCTTCAGCCGTCAGTAAAAATAACCGAGCAGAAGCAATCCTGATGCTGCGTTACACTGAAGAGGCACCATGTTCATTCTCAGTTTTATGTCACTCAGATACGTTGAGGTAATCAATTTCCTATTGTCTCTCATGCTGTTTTCGCAGGCTGAGTGCAAGGATTTCTGTTAAAGTCTAACTTTTGCTTGACCTTCTTATTTTAATGGGTTTTAATGGCTTAGCTTCTACAAGTCTGGGGATAAAACATGAAAATGTGGCGTAACTCCTTTGTAGCTGAGCTGCGGCTACTGATTTAGTTAAAAATCGGGGGAATGTTTGTTTGTTAATTTCTGAAAGTGAAAATCAAGTAGACCTATTAGAAACAGCAGGATAAACTGTCTTGATATTCATGGCCAACATCTGATGGAACCCAGCTCTCAGATAATTGGATATAAAATAAGATACAAGGATTATTATTACAGAAATATCGACTGACTGAAAATGTGAATTTTCAAAAAGTCTGGAGTAATGTGGAGTAACAAACTTTATACTACTGCCTAAAGGCCTTTGTTTGGGCAGTAGTATAAAGCTTGTTACTCATCATAATCCAGACTTTTTGAATTGAGAAAGCTTCCTGGAGAGGAAGCAAAACGTCTTCAACTACGAAAAACAAGTCCAGTTCTTTTGTTTTTTTTTACTTTTTTTGAAATTTTTCTACCACAGTTTTTCCTTCCACCAAACTTTCTCTAAACGGGTTGAACAGCGAAGACCTTTAGCAATGACATTTTGTGGCTATCTCACCTGCAGCAACTTATATTTCTGTATAATAATTTATCTGTTATGTTCTCAGACATTTTGTTGGCAAGTAAACACTTGAAACATCCCTTTGTGTAATCAACCAATACCAGTCGCACTTTTTAAATTGAATTACTGAAATAAATTTTTGCTAATATTCAAATGTATTGAGGTGCACCTGTTTAAACGTGTACAATAATCCTAATTTATTTTATTTTATTATTTTTTTATGACTGTTTTCATCATGTGTCGCTTCGCTTCAGGGCATCGGCTGCTACATGTTCCGCATCGACGACTTCGACGTGGTGGACGCGACGATGAAGGGCAACGCGGCCCGCTTCATCAACCACTCGTGCGAGCCCAACTGCTACTCCCGCGTCATCAACGTGGACGGCCGCAAGCACATCGTCATCTTCGCGCTGAGGAAGATCTACCGGGGCGAGGAGCTCACCTACGACTACAAGTTCCCCATCGAGGGCGACGACAACAAGCTGCACTGCAACTGTGGGGCCAGACGGTGCCGCCGCTACCTTAACTAGTAGCTCTATTCACGCGCGCTCTCTGTAGCAAGAAGCCATCTTTTTTTTTTTTTCTTTTTTTTTTTTTTTGTCCCGACGAATAAGAAGGAGTTTAACTTATAGACAAATCATGGGCGGCGCGTTTTCTCGTAGCTCTCCTCAAATCCTCGGAGGATTTCCGGACAGTTCTGGCGTTCCTTTTGGACTTGAAGCAGTCTTGTCTTTTCACTCCGCACACTTTCCAGGCTGAAATTCAGTCTATACACATAATTACCCAAACACCTACAAATCGACCCCCCCATCCATAGTTATTAACGAGGAAAGAAGGACGTGCCGGCGTGTCTGCAACTACGAGATCAAAAAGACGGAGATGAGGAGAATTTATTCTGCACCTTAGTTTGACACAAGCTCGTCTGGCGGCAGACTGGACACGTTTCCCCTTTCATGTGAACACATCACACCCTCAGCACCTTGTGTACGTTGTAGAGCAGCTACATTTCAACTCTGCTCTGATGAGCAAGGGACTTCAATGTTTTAGGTCTTTTTGATGTTTATCCCCAAAAGGTTAGTTTTGATAGTCCTCCCTCAGTCCTTCCCCCCTCATGCAGTCTATTAAACGTTTTCCTTTTTATTTTGTGATTTGAAGAAATGATTTGAATGCTTTTATCCCACTGATATTCTTTTCTTTTGGTGTGTTTTAAGGCTCATGAGGGAGACGTTTTCCTTGTTGCAGGACTCTCTCATCCTGCCATTGCAGTTCTTTCTTAAAACGTTTTGTATATTTGAACAATAAATGTCTATTAAAACCAACCACCTGAAGCGCGTTTGAGCTTTTGAACAGCTGGAGGCTGCCGGCGTTTCTCCTTCTGGTCACGATTCTCTCAGGTGTGCTGCTTCTAAGGTTTAATAAAGCAAGGTTGTATTTAATTAAACGTTTAACGAACGCGGCGTCCTCGTCATTAAAGCTTTCTAATATGAAAAGGAGCACACCTCAGACAAGAGTCTGCTCTCATTGGGGAAACCAGATCAAGTCACTGGTTGTATAATCTCTTATTATTACTGATTTGAAATCGTAATTGAATTTCACATGCAAAGCCATGATACTTTACAGGCAGACCATGGACCCTGTAAATAGTTGTATAAAAAATTTCTAAACCTGTTACATATTTTTTTACATTACATTTTTTTTTTTTATTTATGTTCAATAAAAGCTTGTTCAAAGTTTCCTTTCTAATGTCTGCTTTTTGTCCAAGGAAAGGTAGTTTGATAAATATTCAAAGAGGTGTAACAAAAATAATTGAATTGCAGGTGTCTCAGAACTTTATCTGGAGCCATCTGTGTAAAGGAGGCCTGGAGGAAATGGGCTAAAACTTTAAAATTATATCTTGGAATCACAAATATCAGAATCAGACATACTTTAATAATCCCAGAGAGATATTACTTTTGTTACACGCTCCAGATATACATTATATATATATATATATATATATATATATATATATATATATATATATATATATATATATATATATATATATTTACAACATTCCACACCAAGTAATATAAATATATAAGTCAATATATATATACGTGTGTGTGTATATATGTATATATGTGTGTGTATATATGTATGTGTATATATATGTATGTATATATGTGTGTGTATATATATATGTGTGTGTGTGTGTATATATATATATATATATATATATATATATGTGTGTGTATATATATATATATATATATATATATGTATGTATGTATGTATGTATGTGTGTGTGTGTATATATATATATGTGTGTGTATATATATATATATATATATATGTATATATATATATATATATGTATGTGTGTGTGTGTATAACCATACATCCAAAAAAAGTGATAAATACAACTTCATGTTGGCCTATCGCACAAAACTTAAATAAAGCACACTGAGGTTTGTGATTGTTGCGCTGTGGGAAAACGTCAGAGATCTGTATTTAACAGTGAAGGAGTGGACAAAAACTGCATCAATGGGAATTGAACAGCTTGACCAGGAAGAACACAAAGGTCTTTATTACCCTTAAATAGATGTTAACTTTTAATGAAACATTAGTTCTTATTTTTGGAGGTTTTGCTTGCAGTTACATCCGGCATAATGGTATTGTGGCATTTCAGGAAAAAAACGTATATACTGACAGTCAAACACGGTGGTGGTAGTGTGATGGTCTGGGGCTTATTTAGCATCTGGAGGAGATGTTGTGGAACCAGGAATTCTGTCTCTACCAGAGACTCCTGAAGAATATCTGATCTAAAGTCTGAGAGTAAATCCACCCTTAGGGGGAAAAAGTTTTGAAACCGTCTAGTCAAAGTCTGGACTTAAATATGATTGAGTTGCTGCGTCATGACCTTAAACAGTTCACTCACAATTAAGGATTCTCCAGTGTGGCTCAATTGAAATAATTCAGTTTTTTTTTTAGCCTAATAAATGAAAAATAATAATTTGAAGAATTGCATTATGTATTTACTTTGATATTAAAATTTTATGAGTTTTTCTGTCCATTTGCACCATTGTTCTTCAGCTGCAGCACTTCAAACATGGAGTCCCTCAAGGCTGTATTTTGGGGCCTGTTCTATTTTTGCTCTACATGCTGCTTCTGGGATCTATGTTTAAAGAGTTTAATATTCTATTGTTTTGCAGCCGATTTACACGAGTATGACGATTAAAAACTAATAACCATAAAGTTATTAGACCGCATGAATTCAGAGCATGGATGGAATCAAATTTCCTCCATCTGGATGTAAATAAAACACAAACCATTTTATTTGGGTGAAAGGATTTGCCACATAACTCTGGGACGATTCTTGGGACCCTAACTTCATACATTTGATCTTCAGTTGGAAATATTGGTGTCTTTTAAAGTTCTTTAAAATTAGACGAGTGAATTAAAGTGAATATGTCTCTTAGCTGAGGCATAGTCCTTTTTTTTTTTTTTTTTGTTTCAGATGTAGAAAAACAGTCATGGCTTTTCTTACAACACGCTAAGAATACTGTTGACTTCACTATACTGGCTCTCTTTCCGTACTGATTTTATAATTAGTTTATAACGCTCTGGCTCCTTCTTATCTTCAGGATCTTTTGCAGCTTCATCTAGAGCACTGAGGTCAAACAACCAGATGCTTTTAGATGTTCCAAGATCCAGACGTTTGAGGTAGAGATGATGGTGCTTTCGCTGTTGCTACTCCCCGCCCATAGTTTGGAGAACTTCTAGGTGCCTTTAAAGACTTTTACTCCATAGTGTTCAAAATATAGGCCGACAATGATTTATATAAACCTTTTTTTTTTCTGTTTTATGGGATGACTTTATTATTTTGTTTTCCCATAGTATTGCTACTGTTGGTTTTGCTGCTTTGTTGTACAGCTCATCTGGTTTTTAAAGTGCTTTATAAATAAATTGGCATCGCCACTTTTCTAAGCTGAGCAATCAACTTGATTAAAAGAAAAAGTTTAAGTTCAATATTTTAGTAGCAGTTCAAAGTGAAGCAAAAGCTCGGTCTGGCACTGAAACGACAGTCGTACGGTAATCTTTTTAAGCTCAGATTGGGGGAAACCCTGACATTTGCTTTTCTATGTAAGTCCTGCGGTCTGGGACGCTCTTATCAGGTTCACTGGGAATCATACGAAATGTTCCTGATGTGGGAGCAGAGACACCTGCAGACCGCCCTCGCCATGTTTATACTGCAGGAATATAGGGTCACATATATTTGCTGGAAACAAATCTGTTGCATGCCTTGTAGTTCTTTAAACGTATTGAATTATTGAGGCTTTAGACCAGGGGTGTCAAACTCATTTTGGTTGAGGGGCCGCATTCAGCTTAATCTGATCTCAAGAGGGCCACACGAGTTAACTCATTGCAAGATTAAATAGAACTAATAAATGTGGACTTGTTGATTTTTATATTAAGTTAATTTCACTTTTACACAATATATTATGAATAACCTCAGCGTTTTTAAGAAAAGTATGTGCAATTTCAGCAACACTTTTATTCAGTTAAACATTTACTTATGCATTATGCATAAGAACTGATCACAGTGATTGTACAATGTTGAAAAACATTTATTCACATTTTTTGGAACTTAAAAACACTGTCCTACATGACAAAACACATCAAACAGATAAAAATAAAATTATTTGAATTTTTCCACACCTGAAGCTTAATCTGCTAATTAAAACACAGCGCCCCTCGTGGACAATATAGGAACTGCATATTTTCAATTAAATAAAGTACATGTTTTTTTCCAATAATTGTTTTATCATTCTCTTCCTTTTATCTTGTCCACTTGTGAAAGTCAAATCTGATGAGCTCTTTGTGGCATCTTATTGCCACATTGCCAGACAGGACACTGAAAAAAAAAAAAAAAATTTTTTTTTTTTTTTTTATAATGATAATGCATTTAGCCACAGGGCCGGACTAAATTGTTCGGCGGGCCGTATGTTTGACACCCCTGCTTTAGACGGTGTATTTTCTCCTTATATAGAATAAATTAAGCTAAAGCAGCATAAAGAGAGCCAGCATGTTGGACACCAGTCAAGGACTTTGTGTTGCTTTCAGCCATATGGTTCTTTCCCATCTCTTTCCTTTGATAAGTTGGGATATAAAAGGTAGGAGAGGGGGTTTGAAGAGCTCTGCTGCTGGCTAGATCCACACGCAGACTGACCCTACCATGAAGATCCTCATATTCTTGTCTTTGCTTGGAGCAGCACGTAAGAACGGACCTTTTTATTTAATTTATATGACATTATTTTGTGTTTATATCACGGCTCAACAAAATTCCAGTAGATTTTCTTCCAAGTGTTTCTCAGTGTCGTCCCTGTATGCATACAGATGACATTTGCTCTTTCAGTTGTCGCAGCTGACGATGAGAAAGTTGTCGGCGGATACGAGTGTGGCAGACACTCCGTTCCCTACCAGGTGTCTCTGAACGCCGGCTACCATTTCTGCGGTGGCTCCCTCATCTCCAGCCAGTGGGTCATTTCCGCCGCTCACTGCTACAAGTCGTAAGTAAAAGAAGTCGCATTTTAAGATCCTACATCTATCAATATGGCTGAATGTGCCAGGCAATGAAGAAAGGGTGAACTATAACAACATTATCATTAAGCAATCAATAAACTGCATAAGAAACTAGACTATGCAAAACGTTAGTCAAAAACCAAGATGCTGGCTCACTGCAAAAACAGAACTAAAAGTAAGTAAAATTTCCTTGAAATAAGTGTATTTGTCCTTGATTTGAGCAGCTAAATGAGATTATCTGCCAATGGAAAGAGTGATTTTAACCCTAAAATAAGATAATTAGATATCCTGCACTTGAAATAAGTTGATGGAGATGAGTTGTTTCTATTTTAAGTGCAAATATCTTATTCCATTGGCAGATTATCTTATTTATCTACTCAAATAAAGTACTAATACACTAATTTCAAGAAAATTTAAACTTATTTTAGTGCTGTTTTTGCAGTGTGGATCATATTTTTTTTATTTATCTTTTTAAAAAATCCAATGTTGTGTTAAAAAGTCTCAAAAACACAATTTTATCCATAATTTTCCAAGTCTTGAAAATGCACATTGCATTACAAGGCTTTTGAATTCAAGGGATGAGTCACAGAACAGACGACTTTACAAAAGAGCCATTTAAATTCAGAATTGTTTTTGGGAACTTTGTTGCCACCAGTCTGTCACAAACACACAACATTTCTCCATATTTTACACTGAATCTATTAAAAATAACACAGAGGATCATACGGTTTGAGAAGAAAACAGTAGTTTATCACCAGCATGATTCCAGAAGAACCTTTCAGCTACAAGGTGGGTTTATTGAAGAGAATCGTGGCCGTCTTGGAAGATGAGCGTTGATTAATTTGAAGGAATCATCTCAAAATATTTGTCTCTGGGTGATTTATTTTCCCAAATGGATCAAGAGAGTGCAGAACCTTACAAAGGTAGTGACACCCCATTTAACTTTGTTCTTACAACCAGAAACTTCAATGTATTTCATCAAGATTGCAAGAAGTATTGCCCAATTTTAAAGCGACAGGTAAAATATGATTTTTTTTAAACAACTAAAAGTCTGAAAGGTTTGGTATGCCTGTAAATATAATTTAGTGGAACCAGTTGCCTTCAAAAGTCCCCTAAACAGGAAATGGAGCGCTAATCAGAGAAAAGGGCCATGGTAACGACTGTGGAGGAACTTTAGAGATCCACAGCACGTTTGAGGGAAAGTGTCGACTGGACTACAACACTGCAAAAAGAGAACTAAAAATAAGTCTAATTTTCCTGAAATTAGTGTAATTATCCTTGATTTGAGCAGGTAAATAAAACGATCTGCCATTGGAATAAGATTTTTGGACTTAAAATCGGAACAATTCATCTCTTTGATCTTATTTCAAGTCCAGTTTATCTAACTATCTTATTTTAGGGGTCAAAATACTCATTCCATTGGCAGATAATCTTATTTATCTGCTCAAACCAACGACAAATACACTAATTTCAAGAAAATTATACTTTTAGTTCTCTTTTCGCAGTGAAGTAGTCCGCAAATCTGGCGAAAAGAAAGCCGTTTTTGAAAGAAAGTCATAAGAAGGAAAATGAACTCCTCTGAACGCCATGATGCTGCGGGGAGGCTTTTCTTTAGCAGGGACAGGGAGGCTGGATGGAAAACGTTTGAAGCGTGGAAAAAGACTTAGAGGCTGAGGTTGAGGTTCATTTTCCACTCTCTCATGCAGACAGAACTACAGTAGAATGGTTCAGATCAAATCATGTTGACCTATTGCAACGGCCTAGTCAAAGTCCAGACCTAATTGCGATGAGAATCTGTGGTAAGACTTAAAATCCACCTCTCACAAACATTCTCCACTGAGTTTCAGCTATTTAGCAGAGATGAACGACTTGCAGCTGAAATCGCAGCACACAGTTGTTCTACTGCGCTCTGGTTTAGGGAGACGCAGGGGCGGTTCTAGACAGGGCCCAATAGGGGCCTGTGCCCCTGTAGAACTGTTCCTGGCCCTTGTTATGGCCCCTGTACTAAAGATATGATATTAAAATTCTTAGGATGATAAATGCTGACAAAGATACCGTGACTGACTGGTCATTTGGATCAGTTGTATTTTTTACGTTTATGGTTTTACCCAATAATAAAATAGACTTAGACTTAGACAACTTTATTGGTCATTTTTTATGCACAAAGTGCGTACAGAACGAAATTTCGTTTGCATACAGCTTGAAAAAATCACAGTATATTGCACCAAATATCAGGATAAAGATGCAGCAGCGATTTATGTAAACAATTGAAATGTAAACAATGCAAAACAATGTAAACAATGCAGGGGAAATAGACAGTGTGCGATTCACGGTATCCAGGAGAGTATTATTAAAAGCTGTGTAATATACGAATGTGGTACAGGATTCGTACCACATAACAAAATAATAAAAAAATATATATAAAAAAATAACAATAATTAAAAAATGTAGCTGTTTCACATTAAGCTCCTGCTGTATTGAGAAAAGATCAGGGTAACCTGCAGTTTCAGAGCCACAATTGGTTCTTTGGCTTACTTAATATATTAAACGATGAAATGTTGAACTGTTTAGGCTTTTTTCCCAATCTTTTGTTCTGTGCCCCTGTGAAAAAACACTGGCCCCACCCTGGCCCCCCTGCTAAATTTGGTCTAGAACCACCACTGGGAGACGTTAAGATAAAATCTCAATAAAAATGCAATGAAGTTTGTGGTTTTAATGTGATAAAATGTAAAAACGAGGCTCTTGTGCAGCAGTAAAGACAAAGTTCAGCTATTCGCCCTCTGACTGCACACAGAGGGCTTATAGGGCCTGCTGTGACGCTTTCTTCCTCACCACCAGACGCATCCAGGTGCGTCTCGGTGAGCACGACATCGCTGTGAATGAAGGCACCGAGCAGTGGATCGACGGCGCCAAGATGATCCGGCACCCTCAGTACAACAGCTACAACCTGGACAACGACATCATGCTGATCAAGCTGAGCCGACCCGCCGCCCTCAACGGCTACGTCCAGACCGTGGCCCTGCCTTCCCGCTGCCCCGTGGCCGACGAGAGCTGCCTGGTGTCCGGATGGGGCAACACCTCCGCCGGTGGAAGTAGGTGAAGGGAGGAAGGGGAGGTCCCGCGTGTTTTAGGTGTTTTTCCCTAACCCCTACATGTCTTTCTTTTTTTTTTTTTTTTTTTTCACTGTTCTCACGGGCTGTTTTATTTTATTTTTTTTAATCCTTTCTCCACTTCCTTGATATTTTTCACATGTCAGGAATGTCACCACACATTCAGTGAAATTTTAATGAAGTTGTTTTCTTTTTTTTTCTTCTTTTTTTCCTTTTTTTTTTCCATTTTTTGTCTTTTTCTTTTTTTTTCTTTCCTTTTTTTTCTTTTTTTCCTGTTTTTTTTTCTCTTTTTTTCTTTTTCTTTTTTTTCCCTTTTTTTCTTCCTTTTTTTCTCTTTTTTTTTCTTCCTTTTTTTTTTTTTTTTCTTTTTTTTTTCTTTTTTTTTTCCTACATGTCTTTCTTAAATAAATGGGTGATTAACAGGCCTCTGCAGCCCGTTGATGGCTGCTGAGGATGTGCTGGAGCAGAGACGCAGTGTTGTGTAGTAACGAAGTAAAAATACTTCACTACTGTACTTAAGTATATTTTGGAGTACTTTATACTTTTCTCGAGTATAACATTTTTTGATAACTTTTACTTTTACTTCACTATATTTCTGAACTTAATTGCATACTTTTACTCCAATACATTTTCAATGTTTGGTTTAGTTACTCGTTACAAAAAGAGAGAGAGAGAGACTCACGCACGCAAGTGTTTTGACCCCACCTACTGATTGACTGCGACAAAGTCGGGATTTGCCTGACCTTGTTCATCACCACCAACAGGATAAGAAGCTGGTTCAGTGGTAAAGCAGGTTAAATTAACCTTGTGGTATAGGTAAAGCATCTAATAGCAGAGTCCTAATTTTCTTAACTAAATGATACCTGCAACCACAGGTGTATCTATCAGCAAATTTACCACTTCCTGTAGGTTAACTATCACTTTATTACTTAACCATGTTCCCTTTGCCTGCACTTGGTTGTGTACAATTTTAAAGTGCATAGCACTGACCTTACTTGAAGAAGGAAAACTGAAAGCTTACAAAAAGGTTGTATTTTCTGTCTAAACTTGTTCTAAATTTCTCCTGCACTTGGCTGTTTATATTATTTTAAGGTAATTTGACTTTCTAAGTTTACCAATATCTAAAAAATGTCATTCAAACTGCATTTGCTTTGTTTTACTTATACTTTTTATTACATTTTTTATTTACAGTAATTTTCATACTTAAGTACAAGACATTTAAGATACTTTAAGACTTTTACTCAAGTAACATTTCAGTCAGTGACTTGGACTTTTACCAAAGTCATATTTTGGAGAGGTACCTCTACTTTTACTTGACTCCGAGATTTCAGTACTTTATACAACACTGCAGAGACACATCTAAAACATGTAGGACAGTCGATCCCGAGGAGGACCAGGGCTGAAGACCTCTAGTCTAGATACATTTTTTTTAAATATCTATTTAAAGGAGTAGAGCATGGGCCCTATGTATGGGGGCCTCAGTCCTCCCAGGTTCTAGTCCTGGCCCGTGGACCTTTGCCACACACTGTATCTTCCCACCTCTATCTCCACCTTATTTCCTGTAATACTGCCAAATAAAGACCCCTGGTGGCCACTGCTAACCCTCGTGGCCATGGGAGGTATTTCCAGATTTAAATTCATATATAAATGAACAAACTAAGAGTTCAATCTGAAAAACTCACAGAGAAAGAAATGGCAATTAGAAGGATTTTATTGACACAATATTTTAAGTCTTTGGCGCTCAGACTTCGGCAGGAACATTAATGCTGAATTATACTTTTAATATGCATAAGTAGATGTATGTGAACAGGGATGTCCCCCCCCCCCCAGGTCTGAAACTGGTGGTGGAGTGGAGATAGAAGAAGTTTGTTCAGTCCATATGGTGATCTGTTTAAGGTAGATGTCCAACTTGATAAACACAGGTTTGCATGAACTGTCCATGATGAGCAAGCTTGAAGCGACTGTGGAGAGGAAAAACTCCCCTTTGGGAAGAAACCTCTGGCAGAACCGGGCCCAACATGGCGGTCTTCTGCCGGACTAATAACGGGGTGATAGGGAGTGCTGAAGACTGAAGGGAGAAAACACTCTGATAGGTTGAGGATGGAGGAACGTCTTGGAAGCTAGATGAACTCAGCTACGATGGTGGAGAAGGGGTTGGGGGTGGGTTGAATCGGACATCTGATTCGAAATCCGACATGCAATCCGTTTGCGCTTGCTGGTTAGCAGGCTAAGACGTGGATTTGAAGTTGCTTTTAAGATGCGCGCGGAATGCTGATTGGCTTCATGGAGGTGCGGTTCGTAGCTGATTGGCTCACATCAGAGGCGGATCGGACTCTGATTGAATGGAGGCAGACGATGAGTTTCTTCGATTGAATTTGTGCTTCAGCTTTATTTTAGCTTCCCTTTTTTTTTTTTTTACCAGGCAACTACCCTAACAGACTCCAGTGTCTGAGGCAGCCCATCATCGACCACCGCATCTGCAGGAACGCGTACCCCCACCTCTTCACCGACAACATGGTGTGCTCTGGATTCATGCACGGAGGCGCCAGCAGCTGCCAGGTGAGGCCGTCAGAAGGCCGCAGCTCAGAGAGAGTCGTTTAATTTTGCATTTATCATTTCTCCAAGCTTTGTTGTAGGAGAATTGAGAAGGGAGTATAAAAAAATGTGAAAATTAAAGAAAAAAAAAAGAGTAACACAAAGGTTAATGGGAATTATTTACACTGACAGTACATGTTTCACACATTGCTGATAGCTTTACTGCTTTAGAGAAATAATGCTCTATCTACAAGTGATACATTAATTTTTGTTCAGTGAAAGGTTCATAAAACTGCGATATAAAGCTGAAAATGTACCTCAGAGAGCAAAAAGCATACAGGCTGGTAATAAAATTAGTTTGGGGGGTGGACTGAAAGTCAGGGATTATAACACAATAATAAACTCTAACATAAATCCGTCTAAAGTCACACACCTGCTGCTTGGTTTTCATCGGTCATTTCCCTGGTTTTCCCCCTTAACCTTTCGCTTAAGGGGGAAAATTAAATTAATACAAATAAATTGTAATTTATTTACAAATTATTTTGTAAATAAATTACAGAATTTTCTTGTGTAGCACTTTTCTCTCCTGCCTTGTCGTCTTTGTGGTCTGACTCCTCCCTTTGCATCCGTATGTTCATAACATTCGGTGCCCGGGGGGCGTGACTTTGATCGGCAAGGTATGACGAATGATTCTGATTGGATGAAGACTGACAGAAAAAGCACTGATTGGCCAGGCGGGGAAAATCGAACCAATAAGAGACCAACATCAAGTCACTTGGAAGCCAAAAGTAAATACAAACATAATTTTTTTCCCCAGCATCTTTTCAGTGTTGAAACATTTAAATCAGGTGACCTACACAAAAACAAAAATAATAATAAAATAACACAAAATCTCAGCATACGTAAAAAATTTTTTTGCCTTTCTGATAAGTTCACTCTATGTTGCTTTAGACCTAACTTTAGGGTAGACTAGCTTGTTCTTCCATTACTCATTAAGTGTGTATCTCTGTGTTTTTGCCACTGTCACACCTGAATTAGGACAATAAAGCTCTTTCTTATCTAATCGTATCATAACAATATATATTGGCTCCCGTATATTTTATTTACTCTGGTTATAAAACATTGTGAAATCCTGGTTTCCAGATAACAAACTCTCTTTTTTTTTTTTTTTAAATCATGCCAGTTTTTTTTCATGACCTTATTTTGAAAATACTAGTACGTTTATACAGAAAAAGACAATATTGACCAGTTTTTAGTGATGACAAAACATTTCTCTTTATTGGTCTCGCCCCCCTCCATCCGCAGGGTGACTCCGGCGGTCCTCTGGTGTGTGGCGGTCAGCTGCAGGGAGTTGTGTCCTGGGGTTACGACTGCGCCATGCAGGGACACCCCAGCGTCTACGCCCGCGTGTGCCGTTACAACAGCTGGATCAACTCCGTCATGCTCAGCAACTAAACACCTATACATTCATGTATCTGCTGCTGTTACAGCTACGTCATAATGTTTCTGCAAACAAGAGCTGTGAAATTTAATAAAACGTGTCGTCGGGTCCGTTGCATTTGTTCTGTTTTTTCTGGTCCTCGCAGCTTTGTGGTGGAGAGCGACGACTTTTTAACATGCTAATGCTTGGTTATACTGTTGTTATTGGTTCACAAGTTCAGCTGTACTCCGCTATAGACTCATGCATCTCTCTCTCTGCCTTCTGTCCCTGGGTACTGTGGGAACCCGGCTGATATGGAAAGGCAAGCAAACTTGTGTAAACATACAGCGAAAGATAACTGTGTTTCACCGGTGTTTATGCTCTGGGTGCTTTTCTCAGGCGGCGCTTTGCAAACTTCGCTGTTTCTTGTTTGCTGAGGCGACCTGGACTCACAAATGGAAACACAGAGAGAACAGAGGAGCAATAAATACGCGGCATCCTCTTTCTAAGTAAAGTTATTGCACAGTTTCTTACAGGCATTGTGGCAGTAAATACCATAGGTTCTCCTTTATTTGCTGTTTGTTTGTTATTAAGCAGAAAAAAAGCTGTAAAATAATGAAATGCCAAGTTTCTCTCAAATAAAAAATTACTCATTTTAGAGGCTACAATTTTTCTCAATCTCACAATCTTCATTTATGATGGAAAATTTTGTGTTGGCAAGTTTTTTTTTTTTTTAATATATATAACAATAATATTTCAATGTGGAAAAACCCACCTGACCAGCAATCCTATCCAAGTCTCTCTGACCCTGAGGAGTAAGCCGACGACCGCTGTAAGGACAAATGTTGAAGATTAGACACTGATTCAAATCCAACGCCTTAATGTCAAATATCGTGTCTTGCAAAAGTATTCATACACTTTTAACTTTTTTTTTTAATTTTGTCTCACTACAGACATAAACCCTTAATGTATTTACAGTTTATGTGACAGAAAAACAGAGCAGATCTGAATTGTGATGTGGAAATAAAATGATAAATGGATTTTAAAGTTAACTTTTTTTTTTAACAAATGAAAACCTGAAAAGTTTGCATTTAGCACCCCTTGAATCGATACTTTTCACAGCGATAACGGCTGAATGTCTGTTGGATACGAGTCTACCTGCAATCTACCTAGAGACTGAAACCATTTTTTCTTTGCAAAATAGCTCGAGTTCAGTCAGACTGGAGTGAGAGACTCTGTGAACGTGAATTTTCCAAGTATTGCTTCAGATTTTGTACTGGACTTAGGTCTGGGACAGTGAGCGGGGCTATTTTGATGCACAAATCTGAACTGATCACTGACTGTAGATTTAGGGTTGTTGTCCAGTGGGAAGGTGAGCCTCTGCCCCAATCGACACTCTTGTGCAGCCTCTAACAGGTTTTCTCCTAGGCTTGCCCTGTATTCAGCTCCATCCATCTCACTATAAACTTTGACTAGCTTCAATGTTCCTGCTGAACAAAACCATCCCCACAGCCGGATGCGGCCACCACTGCAGAGTCCCTCGTTCCATGCGTTTGCTTAGACTTAGACTCAACTTTATTTATCCCTTGGGATTGCTCCTTCAGGGAAATTCTGGTTCCAGTAGCTAATACAGAGTACAAAGGGCAAAATTTGTAGCCTCGTGAGACCATCCTGATCTCGCGAGCTTTCAAGGTTTCACTCGCAGATCAGTCTGGCTACTTTCCGTTAAAGAAAATTTGGAGCCGTTCACCAAACGAACGTCCAATCAGCGTTGGCTTTGAGGCGGGTTGAGGTGTGACGCAACGAGAAGATCGACAGTTCAGTCTAAAGAACATGGCGGCTTCAGCCGATGAAACTAGCGTTAGCGTGGCTATCGAGCAAATTTTATCGGAATTACAGAGTATTTCTTCACTGAAAGAAGAGCAAAACACTGCTCTGGAGGCTTTTCTCAGAGGAAAAGATGTTTTTGCTCTTCTCCCGACTGGTTTCGGCAAGAGCTTGTGGTTGCGTCGCTGTTAGTACGTCATATGCTTTGTTGGTTTATTTGGCCCGTCTATCACCAACATAGGCCAATCAGCTAGCCAGTATTTTCGCCCCTTCCCAAAATTACTTCAACGGAAGGTTTCCAGATGGATATGCGGAGCAAATCTATCTGGCGGAGTCAGGTTACAGAATTAGAGCCTTTGAAGATAGAATACAATAAACAATAAAATACAATACAAAAAGAGTGTATGTAGTGCAAAGGAGCACAAAAAAAGTTGTAATCTCTTGGAATATGATAAATAAATAAAAAATTACCCAAACTGCACAGTAGGTGGCATGTGTTATTGCACAGTGAGAGAAAATATTGCATGAGTGACAACAGATATTGTTTTGCACAAGATGTCCAAAGGAGGGCAGAGGGTGGCTGGCATTGTTCATAATGTCCAACAGTTTAAGTGTCCTTGTCTCTGCCACCGTCTCCAGAGAGTCCAGCTTCTTGTACGGCTCGCCTGACCAGTTTGTCCAGTCTGGAGGTGTCCTTCTTGGATGTGCTGCTCCCCTTAGCACACCACGGTGTAAAAGAGGACACTGGCAACCGCAGACTGGTAGAACATCTCCAACAGCTTGTTGCAGATGCTGAACGACCTCAGTCTCCTCAGGAAGTGCATCCTGCTCTGTGTCTTCCTGTGCAGGGGGCTGGTGTGTGTTGACCAGTCCAGTTTATTGTCCAACCACACCCCAAGGTATTTATATGAGTCCACAGCCTCCACCTCAGCCCCCTCCAGTAGTACCGGCTTAGTCTTTGGTCCAATCCTCCCAAAGTCCGTGACCAGTTCCTTCGTCCTGGAGATGTTGAGCTGCGTCGCCGGCATGGCTCGCAGCAAACTGTCAACAGCGATTCTTCTGGCTTTTCAGCAAATGGGCTTCTTCACTAACCTGACTCCGCCAGATGGATTTGCTCCGCATATCCATCTGGAAACCTTCCGTTGAAGTAATTTTGGGAAGGGGCGAAAATACTGGTTAGCTGATTGGCCCATGTTGGTGATAGACGGGCCAAATAAACCAATCAGATCAACGAACATATGACGTACTAACAGAGCGACGACAAAAACACAACCACAAGCTCTTGTCGAAACCAGTCGGGAGAAGAGCAAAAACATCTTTTCCTCTGAGAAAAGCCTCCAGAGCAGTGTTTTGCTCTTCTTTCAGCGAAGAAATACTCTTTAATTCCGATAAAACTTGCTCGATAGCCACGCTAACGCTAGTTTCATCGGCTGAAGCCGCCATGTTCTTTAGACTGAACTGTCGCACTTCTCGTTGCGTCACACCTCAACCCGCCTCAAAGCCAACGCTGATTGGACGTTCGTTTGGTGAACGGCTCCAAATTTTCTTTAACGGAAAGTAGCCAGACTGATCAGCGAGTGAAACCTTGAAAGCTCACGAGATCAGGATGGTCTCACGAGGCTACTTCTTCACGCCACTCTTCCATAAACCCCAGGTCTGTTTGTGTGCATAATTGATTACTAATCTGATTGATCAATTATCCTGTTGACAGATTCCCCAACCAGAACTAAGGATGTATGCAGCTCCATCGATCTGTGAGCTTACGCTGTAATAAACCCTCATTACCTTAAATCCTGCTTCAAGGTTCCCAGAATTTACTTTTACAGTTATCTTGATTTACAGTTTTTCAAGATTTCCGTTGATCTTTTGTACTCGTTGCGTTATAACCAATTTTCAGTCTAGATCCTGACAATTTATTTATTTCCAATCACTTTCCACTGAACCATTCAGGCATAAATAGACCCCTAAATTAATGTGCTGCGCTGACACATATTAGAGAATTTAGCAAAGAACCAATTTCCAGCCGATCTTTAAGTACTTTGTTACTTGCAGCTTGGCAGGAAGAGACTAGACAATTGACCAAGGCCATTTTAAAAAACTGGAGATGTACGTCCATGGCTTTGTTGTCTTACCCATTGGGGTCCTTCTCCACCATCTTGAGGCCCTCCAGGGCTTGAAGAACCTTCCTTGCCACGTTCCTGGAGCCCACACTGAAGTGGGCGGGGCACACACCGTTCCGCTGGCGCCCTCCGTAGATCTTGATCATGGCGCCCACGCCCACACCTCCTCGCAGATAAAGGTGGCGGGCTGTGGACGCTGAGTGAGACGTAAAAGAAAAACATAGTTCTGGAAATATGTCGCAATATGTACTGGTTTTATCATATATAAAGCATTCCCGACTTACTCCTCCAAATAACATTCCAACTTATCATTTGTGATATTTGCTTAGAAACTTTTTGTGCATAAAATACATATCAAGAGAGGAATGTATTCCATATCGTGAGGTTTGGACATTCGGCATCTGAGCGGTCTTTCATGTGTTACGCAACCACTTCTGTAAGATTATAAACCCCAAGGGCATCTGAGAAGGCTTTAAATAACTCTGGACATTCCAAAGAGACGGAGGAATGCAAGATGAAGTGAAATTAAAGGCAACATCAAAGGACTTAGAATGAGGCTAAAGCCAATTTATATGAAATAAATCCTTGCTGACCCATTTAGACTAAATGCTTGACAAATAAGTGATAATTTCTTTAGTGAGAGAAAAGGCAGAACGTGTAAACAGTGAACCTAGACTACTAATGACAGCCTTTTTGTTGTGCTTTTTGTAATCCGCTATTCATATCGTTACTGATAAGATCATTGAAGTAACCTGAGATTTAAAAAAAAAGGATGCATGGCTGATTATAAAGCCTAAAATGTGCATTTCAACTACCTTAAACAGTATCTTACTGTTATCTGTGGAGGCCCTGAAGTGCCAAAATAATAATAATAATAAAAAACAATCATTAAATTATTACATTTGGAAATATTAAAGAATTTCCTTGAACTTGTGAACACATACATAAATAACAAATAAATATGTAAATGTATTGTCTTGTGCTGAAGTACAAAATGATTATAATTATTTAATCTCTCAGCCTGTTAAAGTCAGTGGGCAGGACCAATTCCAGTGTAGTGAAGATGGTAACTTGAAGTGGGCTTACTGATGAAATAATAATAGTCATAGACTTCAAATTCTATTTATAGAATTTCACAAATATAAAATTAGGTTTTTGATAAACTACATAATTAAAATTGAAATTTTAATTGTGGCATTTATTAAGACATGTAATTATTAATTTATGTTTTACATTTTGGTCCTTTGCATTAATCTGGCTAATGACCGGTCTATAATCTCTCTTGGGTGAACGGCGGTAAAGTAAAGCCTACCTGCTCTGGTGTAAAACCAGTTGTCATCACAGGGAGCTAGCTCCTTGTGCCTGGCCAGCTTCACAGTGTCAACCCACTCCGGGACCTTAAGTTTGCCAGACCTGAAAAAGATTTAGGACGACCACATATGGAGAATGCTAGATCTTAAAGTGTCAGGTGCATATGTCCATAGGGTTAGTGTTACAAATGGCCATTAGCGGCTGGATTAACTGGAGACTTGACGAAGAGATGTGGTGCAGCAGCTAAACCAGGTGTTTATTCACCAACACCGAACATCTTTACAATCATTCAGAGAATCCCGTTCAGCAGGTCACCTGCAAATGATCTAACGAGGGAGCCCTTTATACCCTACCTACTACACCCTCCATTTACCAGACCTACCATGAACAGAGTAAAATGAACATCTATGCACTAACAAACGTCCACCAAATGGCTAAAACATGTAAATATTTGATTTAACAAATATTACACATATTTAAAAACACATTTCCTAATAACCTGATTTTTCCAAAAAAATTGCCTAAGTTTGCGGGTAAAAAAAAGATGTATGGAAGGAAATTACATGGATGGAAAGACAGATGGACAGATGGAAAAACAGAGTAGAAGATGCCAGAGTTGCACAATATTGAATCACATTCATAACTGCAATATCAGCATGTATGAGATATCAGATGTAGGTGGCAGTTCTTGAACAGTTCAGCTTGTGAAAGGACTGCTTGGGATAGTTTTTTAATACATAATTTTTTTTTGTTCTGATGATTACACAGAATCCCTTTTAAAATGTATAAGATGTATATATATGGATATATATACGGGTTAATTTATAACTTGTAACAATGGTTTCTAACAACTAGAATGTTTCAACCCTGCCACACCTTTTAAACTATACTAAAAACAATATAAATGGCTTTTAGCCAACTGTTAATTAGCTGCGAATCTCATATTGCAAAAAAAAAAAAAAAAAACAATATCAAACCATTAATGTTAAAGACAAGTTTAAGTTACATTAATTTTGTACTTTTTTAGGAGTTTATTGATAGTATTCATCATAATACTGACCGCAGGTACAGACCAAACAGCAGGGAATGCCGTTGTTACATTTAGAGTGATTTTGAAGGCCTGCATTTTCTGGACAAAAAAAGGCAAGGTTGCTCTTGTGCAAAACCTTTACGCCTCACTCTCTCTCTGAGAAGCACTGGACTAATATAGGTGTGACACTGCATAGCAGAAACCTATTCTATTAGTTGGAAGGACTGTCACTGTCCTCAACTACTGCAACAGTTATTATCGCAATGTACAATAACCTCCCAGCTGAGCATTTTAAGAATATTTTTTCAGTCCTGATACATGGCCACTGATCAAACCAAACGAAACCCAATGATGCAAGAATAATCTTCTTTAAAAAAAAAAAACGCTACGTCCTTATTCTTTAAAAATGTAAACAATTTACAATAAATTGTACAAAAATGATGTACAAGTGGATGTATGGATGCCATGGATAAATGAATGGATAGTAGGGTTTTTTTACATCGGAAAAGGGGAATAAAGTCTAGAAATAGGGATACATTCCTTAAAAGGACTGTATTTAAACTCAAATAATTTGGGCTGCACACTTAACAGTGTGCAGCCCAAATCTAGGAAAATACTGCCATCACTACTACTACTACTAATAATAATAATAATAAGTATTATTATCATTACTATAATTATTACTAATAATAATAACAACAATAACAACTTTTATCTAATTATTATTATTATTATTATTATTATTATTATTATTATTATTATATTTGAATTTAAAAATATTTTTTTACAAAAAAGGAAACATCTACGCTCCACCGTGAACACAAAACTGTCATCAGGGATTAGCAGCATCCATTAGAAAGGGTGATTGACAGCCAGTGAGTAACACTGAAAGTCTGGCTTCACGTTTGTTTTTTTTACTCACTTTTTAAGAAAAGCTGACAACGCCTTGACGAACTCCTGCTGGTTGACATCTTTCACCGTCACACTGGGCATCTGAAAAAAAATAATAATGGAGACAAACGTAAGCTAATAAAACGATATTGGCGCGAGGGAGCTATCGCGGCTGATCTGGTGGCGCGTGCCGCAGCCGTTGGTAACGGTTGTCTTGCTAACAGCAGCTAAACTTAGCCTAGCTAAACGGCATGTAACCCAGCTGTGGGCAGGCAGTGCAACACATCGCACACCTAGGAGCTTTTATCTACATACGCTCTCTAAATTATTATTATTATTTTATATCAAGTATCATGTTTTTTTTTTTTAAAATATACTTTTAAAGCCGCTACTCGGGCTCCCTCGGTTGGAAGTATCCCCGCTTAGTCGAAGCTAACGCGGCGGAGCATCAGAAGGAAGGATGCTGATGATGAGGGATGGAGGAAGACTGTCCGCATGAGAAATGGATGACACCTTCAGTGCATTAAGCTTACCTGGACGCTTTAATTTGCCACTTAACCTCTCTTTTAAAACCGTATGAAGGTAACGGGTTATTTTTGTTTATATATACATTTGTTATTTTGTCAAACGGATAAAATAACGTTTTTAAACAAGCTGTTACATGCAAAGAATATGAAGTAATAGTGGTTGTATCCCAGCAGAGGGTAGTGTTGTGACAGTCTTTTTTTCCCCTCTCATTTCTCTTCTTTCTTTTTTTTTTTTCTCTTTTTTCCCCAACGGATTCAAAACCTCTTTTGAGGACTGCGGTGCAGACGGCAACAGAGGAGAAGTCGTCTGGTCGAGGGAGACAACACCATAAGGTTAGTAATTATTTAAAAATTGATATAACAGTAACTAATTCCACCTGGAAATACACTTGCTGTGTCGTATTTACATGTGAATGTGAGCTGCGGCAACTTAAAGGGTTAAGAACTAGAAGAAGAAAACGTAGTTTGTATGTTTTCTTCATGGAAAATACAATTTACTGTGAATTATTTCGATTTTTAAAGGATAATAGGGATGGATAATTTTTTTTAAAGAATATTATTCCTTGGTTTGGTTTGATCAGTGGCCATCTTTTCAGACTGAGGTTAAATCCCAGGCCTCCCTTTGCAAGGCTGAATACTACCCTTCGAAAACAAAGAAATAAACACTAAGTGCTCTTGGGGTTTTGTCATTACAAATGTCATACGTAATTCAAGTGGCATGACAAATTACAGTGTTCTCTACCCCAACGGACCAAGCCAATAGGTTTTTAGCTCTTTTTGTTTGCAACCACTGCTATTTTCTTTCTTTTCCCCTCGCCTTTTTATTTATTTCTCAGTCCTCAAACTATCTTAAGGTTTAAGTCGTTGCATTACGGCGTCTTTTTATTCGATCATCCATGGACCCATCACTGCGTCGACATGTTTTTTTTTTTACATTTTTAAATAATACTAAGCAGCCATTTAAAAAAATGTGCATTGAACAGTCTTTATCATTGCTTCCAAAAATATGAAAGCACCTGCTTGGACTTTAAACTACAGGAGCGAGCAATACGGCTTGTATATGTTTAGGTTTTTAAATGCAAATGGCACAAATATGCTTAGTCTGGGTATACAGGGATGCTTGAGCAGACTTGAGATGAATAACAATAACAGAAATAAGGAACAAGAACTCAAATTCTGTTCAAAGTTGTGCTGCTCACCGTGTAAGTGTGCTTAAATTACAATAATGTGCGATTGAAATGTAGTGCATTTTGTAGTGTGTGTTAGCTAGTAGAATTGCCTGTAGATCGTTATTCCAATTTTTGTGAATGAATGCATAACATTGAAGATTAATTGAAAATGCCAGTTCATATTTACAAGTAGTGTTTCTATGATTAGACTAATGTAGCTACAAAGCCTGTCAAATTCTTATTTTTTTTAATTATTTTATTCAGTGATATGAAACATATGCAAAAAATGTTTGACCTAATAATTAATTTATTTTATAATGTTATATTATAAATAAGCTAATAATCTTAGTGTAGTTTACTTTTAATGTTTTTAACTTGGACAAAGCACATTAATAAACAGTTAAATAAACGTGCCACGGTTTGCTAAAAGTCTATTTTTGTTTGTCCTTTGAAAAGTGTCTCAGACTTCCCTTTGACATTTAATACAAACAACAGAAACGATGATAATGTAAGTGCAACATTCACAAATCAAAATCAGGAAATATTTAAATCCTAAGCCTGTCTAAAACTGGCAAGAAAGTAAAATTTAAAAGACCAGTTGCAACCTGAAAAGTGTTTATAAGTCAAATATTCTTTAAAATAGCTACAATAATGAAACAAGAACAATTTGGAAGTGTTCTAATTTAACATTTAAAATATCAAGAACTATGATAGAATAAGCTAAAGTATATTTATAGTTGACTGCTGCATTCCTGTAATAATTTCCCTTATATAGGAAACTTTTGACCAATCTGTATAATCTGATTTAATTTGACTTTGTAAAGTGCCTTGAGATGGCATGTTTTATGAATTGGCCCTATATAAATAAAATTTAATTGAATTGAATTAATAAATGTAACAGGATAACTTAGGGTTTAAAACATGCAGTCAGTGGATTTAAAGCTTTGTATCTAAACGGGGTAAATACTCGATAAAAATGTCAAATTTTTGTAATAACTAGACATCAGGATCGAGGACATTTATCCTATTCTGTCCCTGTATGTGCTGGAACAGGTTTTTAATAGCTTCTCTTTTCTTTTTTTTTTGTAGCTGCAAAAAAACGAAGCGTCAATGCTTACGTTTTTGCATCCGATAGCTTCTGAAGGTTTTGATTATGGGACATGTTACACAGAAGCATTAATGTTAATTTTACCATATCAATATCATAACATGGCAGCCGTACAAACTTGATAAGATCTAAAATGCAGCTAGAGCGTTTTTTTTTTAGCTCGATCGGCTCTGACCTGCTGTTCAGCCTCAAACGGCCCCTTTCTGTGCCAGTCCGACGACGGCACAGAAAGCAACGTTCAGGCCGCGCTTACTCTCTGACAGACACATAGACAACAAGAAAACAAAGGGCTGACAGTTTGTCCTTTTACATTTTAGGACGTAAATGTACACAGAACAAGCAGAGAAAGTTCCTTCTTTGAGGATTAGGTGCATTTTGTTCTCAAAATACAACTTTCTGAAACATTTAGCTCTCGAAGTTGCTCAGATACCACCTTCATCCAACAACAATAACATGGAAAGAATGTTTCCATGTTTTCCTGGGGGATTTTATTTGGACTTACAGCTTCCTAATACATGTTTAGCCTTATTTTCTGATTTCTTAGGTGGATTTAGAAAAGTTTGTGCAAGTTGTTTCAGTTTTGAACAATCTTGTAGTTGTCAGGATTCTGTGTAACAGCACACAACTGAGTCCTCGATCGAAGAATACTAACAGAATAGAGATGTATTATGTAAGTTTTAGGTCTCATTAAAGTGCTTATTTTTGCTTTTATCGCTGCTGCAGGGACTTTTTTAGACTTTGAAAATAGCAAAATAAACCAAATAGAAGACAAATTAATTATTTACCTCAGTGTAGATTTCATATCCATCCATGTTAAATTGAAAAGCAGTAACTTCAAATTCATATCTGTGGCTTTGATTAAACTTTGAGTGGAAAACATTTTGTGTTGCTTCACATGTAAAATGTGCTACATACCCTATTTTTGATCGGTAGCTAACTTGGGGTTAGGTGCCTTGCACCTGGGCACATTAACATGTGACCGGGGAAATGTGGAATCCAACCCACAACCTTTGATTGCAAGATGATGCAATCGGCCGACAAAAAGAAGAACATTAAACTAAAAAACAGAAATTAAAGATGAAGTTAATCAAGTCCAGTTTTTTACTTATTCTGAAGCAAATAATGTCACACCAAACGAGATGTTTCTCTGGGATCTTTTAAGAGATTATTGTAAAAAAAAAAAAAACGAATAAATGGATACAATAAAAAAATAAACATTAAATAACTGGAACAATATTTAGTGCATAACCTAAACAACAGTTACGCATTTTAGCAGCTGGAGGTAGAAAGCTGTGTAACAGTCTAGTGGTTGTGCTTCTGATGTTCTGGTATCGTTTAGCTTATCGAAGTAATCCAGAAAGTTCACGGAGAGGGTGGGAGGAGTGTCTGACAATGCTCAGAGCCACGTTCCTGCAGCAACTCTAACATCCTACGCTGTTGTTTTAATTAATGCGTACGGTTCCGCCTTCTCAGCTCTACGTCGTTCACCGTCAAAATACGGAACAAGTCCGATTTTCTGCTCCGTCTCGCTCCAGCCGGGTCAAGCTCCACAACGGCAGTCGTAGCAAACAGGAAAAAGAAGTTAAATTGTGTAAATAGAGATCGTTAACCACAAAATACGTGTCTTAAATATTCACAATAAAGTTCACGGTTTTCTTTAAATATCGGACGCAAACCTCTCTTTTTGCACCAAATAAAGAAGCGAATATGCCATTTCAACATTTAATTTAAAACGGGGTGATCTTCAAATAGAATAGCCTTCTGCTTGATAACAGAACCCGGACACCCTGCAGTGAACGTCTCAGCTCCCCTCACTGTCCTCTGCAGGGACGTCCTCTCCGCCATACGGACTACAAATCTGACTGATGCTGATAGTTCTAGATATTAATAAAAAAAATAGTATTTTTTTTGGTAAAAATTAATACGGTAAAAGATCTGACACGATGATACAAAATGACTAAAGCAGTAATTTAATCTAGGTGTGAAGGTATAACAAGGTTTTTAGAAGTCGTCTTCCCGCCTTCTCTCTCTCTGCCCATCCTTTGCATGACTGCTGTCCATAAAGGCCACTAGTGCCGCAAAATTGTTTTCAAAATTGTTAAAAATCGTAAAACACATGGCTTATAGTCTTTTCTGTGAGATCACAGAGAAAACATGCCTTGGGATTGTTTTTTTCCGTATGCGTGAAGAAATTCAGATGTATTGTTGCCCCCACCTCCACCCTCACTCGCCACCTGTTGCTGTGCACTGCAGGCGAGCTGGCTGAAAGATGGCCGCTAAGACCTCAGCCTCACTTGCAAGTAAGACAAATTCAAAATAATCCCATGAAACACAACACCTAAGTTAGTCCTCGTCTTAAAACATAAAGCACGCCACCCATTACTCTCATTAAGGTAATGATAAAAACATTAAAGCTAAAATATTCTGTGCAATCCGTGTTTTTATTTTGAAAATTACTACAGCATTCAGCAGGCGCCTATTTCTACCTTTTTAACTGTACATGTATAAAGATCAAAATAACACTCTGTAGATATTTTTGCCAACATTGTTAATAAAACAGTAATAGTCCACATATTAAGTTACGTAACGGTGTAATTAATTGTTAGCTTTCTGTTTGAGATTGTAGCGGTCGGATCAAATTAATCATTTTTGGTCGCAATTTCTTTGCAGAAGTACCGCAATACAATGAAACCACGGCGTTTTCAAGGTTATCACAAGAGGGTCCCGTACATATTTTTTTTTCTCACTTTCTGAATAAGCGAGGGAACAGTTATATTTGCAAACAAAAAGAAAAAAAAAAAAACACACCGTAAAGAATTAAATCCAACATATTTTTCAGACAAAGCTTTTGCTTAGTTTTTAATAGCCTAAACAGACATTACCTGCAAAAAAAAAAAGGGTGTTTTAAACATGCCTTTATCCTGATTATAAGATGTGATTAATTATTATCATCAAAGCTAGTGTGTTGTTGCCATCAGGATGCAAATAACTGCGTTTAAATCAAATATACAAATATGTGGTACTAATGTGCGGACATGTTCACATGCATGACACACACCCATAAACGCACACGCATGCACACACGCACGCACACGGCGGCTCTCCGTTTGTCAGCCCGTCTAAGCTTCTTCCCCTCCCCCCCCTCTCAGCTCAACATCTCTCTCCCCTTTTTGTCCCCCTCGCCCTCTCCTGCCTGCTAGCACTATTTCAAGCCTCTGCCGAGGACTGAGGTAGGGGAGAGCGAGGCAGAGACGCACAGATGCGCAGTTAGAGAGAGGGAGAGAGAGAAGGGGGGAGAGAGGGGAGGGGCGAGCAGCAGACAGGATTTAGAGTTCAAGTGCACGTGCAGAAAACAGGGTGAATAGAGGCGAGCCGGAGCAGAAAGGAAAGCAGGAAAAGGAATGGTAGGGGGACCGTGGATGAACGAAGCCCACTCAGGCTCCTTATCCTCCTCTTTCTTCCTCCTTATCTTCTTCACGGAGGAGAAGAGAAAATGTGAGCTGAAAAGCGCATATATATATATATACATATATATATATATATATATATATATATATATATATATATATATATTTGTACTCCTGCTCCCCCCGTTTCTCTCAGTCCTCTCCAGACTGACACACTCCTCCTCTATCCCTCCCTCTTGGATATTTCTCCATTAACCTCCAGTCTCTCTCCTTTCTCTCTGGCTCTCCTTTCTCTCCCCTCCCACCTCTTCACACATGCACACGCCCCGGACTCCTTCCCACTCATTTCCCTCACGCGCCCTTACTATCCACTTTCACTGGAGACCAACTGCAGTCCGCTCAGGTTTTTTTTTTTTCTTCCTTCCTTTCCTTTCCTTTCCCTTCTCTCTCCCCCTTTTTACTTTTTCTTTCCGCATGCCACGGTTTCCTTTCAGTTATCCCTTCATGTACGGAGGCACCACCACTCTTACTATGTGTGGCGCCCGTGGAAAAAATGTAGGCCGTGGATTGTCCCCGCATTAGACTGCATGCCACAAACCCGCTTGTCCTACCCTGTCAACATTTTTTCCTTTTTTTTTTTTGCCTCCTCTTCTACAGTAATTTTTTTTTATTTCACGTTTCGGAACGCGGAAATTAGCCTCCGTGCAGTAATCGCTTTTTTTTTTTTCTTTTTTTTTTTTTTTTTAAAGTCGTGTGTGTGCATTGAAAAAGCGGAAGCTGGGAGTTGAAGAAAGGAAGATCGTGTCTGATGTGTGGACATGTGAAGGAGACAGAGGCAAAAAAAAAAAAAAAGAAAAAAGAAAAAGAGGGGGAACTGGAGAGCATGGTCTGAGGTAGAAAAGAATGAAGGGCAGGGGAAAGAGAGAACCCGTATCAATACTGGTAAGAAAAACAGGAGGAGGAAGAGAGGAAAAAGAGGATCATGGTGGGAGGAGGAGGAGGGGGGGGGGTAGACTCAGGAAGGAGGGACGGACGGATAGGAATTGGTAAAATCGTGGAGAAAAAAAAAAGGGGGGAGAGACCGGACTTTTCGTCAAACTCAGACTTGCACTCTCTGGTCGCCTCTGATTTTTTGTTCATCACTTCTTCTTCGGTCTTTCCTCTCATTCATTCGTAAGTATGCAGCATGTACCTGTCCTTTTCCCTCCCGTTCGTAAGGACTTTATGCCTCTCACTTTCCTCATTTCAAACTCTCCCGGTTTTTTTCGTGTTAAAAGGCAGTTAATCCCCCCCCCCCCCCCACCACCACCACCACCATCATCCCATCCATCTATCCCATCTCATGCTCCGGCTCTCGCCTCCTTTTCACTCTCTCTCTCATTCCCCTCCTTCAGCCCCCTTCTGTATCTTGAGTTTTCGCTTGTTCCCTTCCTTCGCCCCTCCTTCAAAGATTACCTCCGCTCACATTCAGAAGAGAGCCGTGCGACGGGATTTGCTGTATACACCCCAGTTTCGAAGGGGTTGGGGGGGGGGGGGGGTGGCTTGCGAAGGATTAGGGGTACATTCATTTGTATCAGTCGTGTGTATTTTTTGTGTCTGTGCATGTGTGTTAATATGCTGCGGTGTGATTTGGAGTAAATGGAGCCGGCCGTGTCAGAGGGTCCCCTCCCTCTGGCGCATGCGTGGACTCACGCCGCCGTCCCTCCATGTTTCAGGATTTAGAGCTGTGCCGTTATTAATGAAATGCATCGAAAAGACACGCCGGGCGTTGGATCCGGCTCTTTCAGAGAGATTAAATAGTTAACGCAGAGTTTCTTCGCTGTGGTTTCCGGTGGGTGTCTTTCCCCCCAAAACGTGCCCATCTATTCATCCGGTTATCCTCAATCGATCCATGTGCCTGCGGAGAGGAGTCGCCATTAACGTACAAATTTATGGTAGATTTATTCCAGGTTAAAAGCCAGATATAATATTTCTAGTGTGTTTCAGGGAGTCCGTTTTAATTAAAAAGCTTTTATGCAGTTAAGCGTAAATATGCATATAAAAAGTCGTGATAATGCCGTGCGGCACAGAATCACAGACTGTAGATATAATATAATTGATCTTTTTTTGCTGTGAATTCTACATAGTTAATGTCAAACATGTCTATAATTTCAAACTGGCGCTGCAGACGGTCTCAGGAATCCAAAGGCATCTCTTTGTTTTTTTCTTCTCCTCCGTCGCACGTCTCTGTGCTCCTCCTCTGCTTTTTATTTACAGAACCAGGTGTAATCTCAGCGCAGCGATATTTTCTAACTCCACAACTGTTCCTTATCGTTGTTCTCGGGGGGTTGGGGGGGGGACGTGCACGTGTTGTCCTCGTGGTCAATGCGATTTATGTCGTGAATGCATCGTCTGTGTTTTCCCTATTACGCTTTGGCTTTAAAACTATAGCTAGAGTGATAGCTCAAATAAAAAAAAAGCCTGTAGTTTTGGATTAAAAGCAGTCGAGTCATTTATTTATTACATTTTTTTTTTTGTCTTTGGAGAAGATGAAAACGAGGCTCCTCGTGTTGCCAAGACCGTTAGATAACAGTTACTGGCCCACTTAAATAATGATCGCCAGCATCTCAGTGTGAGCAGATTCAATTCATATGCACTCATTTAATTAATACACAATGATACGACCTTTGTGGGCAGACAGCAGCACTTCAATCTGTGATAAGCCATGCAGGTGGGGGGGGGGGGGAGCTTTTGTTTAATAGCATCTCTAGGTCAGTCTTCTCCTGACCTCCACAAAATCCTCTCAAATAAAACGAGGGGAAAAAGTTTCTGCGACCAACCTTTGGCCAAACATCTGCTCGTGTCAGCAAAACCGAAAAAAAGAGGTTCAGAACCGATAAATCTTCCCCCCCCCCAAATTCTTCTATTTGTTCTTGAACCTCAGATCATCGGTTCCATTTCGCAGCTCTTTTGATTGCGCTCCTGAGGGAGCCTAATGCTTGGAACCGTATAGTGGGACCCCAGGGTTATGAAATGTTACTCAGACAGGCCCGGTGTTATGTAATCTTACATAACCGAGGCGGCAGCTCAGCAGGCTCGTGATCTGAGCCTCTGGAGGAGAAGCTATATGGGTCTGCTTATGGTATGAACTCGCTGACAGGGTCAACACACGCTTGAATACCTGGAACTTAAAGGGGAAGAAACCTCAGCGCGACACTGCTTCATCCGTACAAAAAAGAAGGCTGAGGAACTCGCTTTAATTGCTCCTTAATTCATGATCATTATTATTATTATTATTATATAAAATCATTGCCTTGCCTTTTATAGACTGAATCTACATGTATATGCGTCTTATATTACGTAACCTTTGTTTCCCAAGGTAATCTGCAGATTTCCGAGATACTGCCGTCGACATTCGCGCCCGTCTTTCTATACCAGCTTTCTATGAGTCTGGCGTGTTTCTCATTCATAATTGATGACATCCAACCGCAGCATACATTAACAGATTGAGCCGACCTCAGGAATTCCCCCGCAAGCTGCGATTGTGTGCAGCAGGTCTGACTTTGTGCTGCGCAGTTTGTGTCCTTATAGCTCAATAAGAAGTGTGGGGGGGGGGGGGCTGGAAAGTGCTGCAGGTAATGAAAAAAAAGCAATGAGTAAATGCTGTTGGTAGATCTGGGTTAAATACCTGTTGGGCTTTGACATTGATGTTTTACAGAGTCACAGAATATCTGGTGCTGTGCAAAAATATTCAAACCCTTGGAATTTTGAATGGTAAACTTTGTCACATTTTATTGTATTTTTCTCTGACATACCAGACAAAGTAGTTTTTTTTACAAAGAAAAATCTAAAAAGTGTTGCATGAATGTGTAAATCCACCCCCCTAGCAAACTAGATGTTGCATCAAGTACAGCTGTAAGTCTTTGGGGCAGGTCTGTACCGCCTTGGTCACATCAAGACTGTTAGACCTTAAGCTTTGGCAGTTTGGACTGAGAGTATCTATGAATATCAATTTTCATGTCTTGCTACGCATACTCGGTCAGATTTAGGCCAGGACTTTGACTAGGACATTCTAACACATGAATATAATTTGCTTCATTGTAGCTCTGGCTGTATATGCTCCGGGTCGTTGTCCTGCTTGAAAGTGAACCTCCGCTCCAGTCTGAAGTAGGGCTGAACGATTTTGGAAAATAATCTAATTGCGATTTTTTATCTTAATACTGCGATTTAATGCGATTTTTTCCCCCCAGTTTAATTTATCATGTCTTTTTAAACATATACAAAACAACAAATCAATTTGTTTCCTTGCCGTGCGGCTTAGTTGCTAAAAGACCCACAGCACAGAAATTATTGCATTCTGCCTACGATATATTTCAACCAAAATTGCAATTTTGACTTTTTTCTGCATTAACCATAAGCAACAAAAATGGCCTCTAGATAAAGTTTTAGACTGTTTAAAACAAGAACTTTTAATGTTTTTATAAATCAGAATATTGTTCAAAAGAACAGCTTTTAATTGATTTTGACATTGATCCTTGTTGAACATAAAGTCCAACCAACAAGCAACTCTATGTATTAAACTGATTGACCAGAACATAATGCTATGTATGATTATATAAACTCTAAAACAAGTAAAAAAGTTAGATTATCTCACTGCTGCAAACCCACTTTAAACATATTACTGACACCTAAAGGACACGTCTGATTCACTAATTGTTAAATAGCCAAAAAATTGCAGACCTCTGCCATTTGGAAATTGCATTTTTTTTAATCGCGATTATATTGAAAAAGCGATTAATTGTTCAGCCCTAGTCTGAAGCCTTTTGAAGTTTTCCCTTCAGGACGTCTGTATTTAGCTCCACCCATCGTCCCGTTAACGCCGACCAGCTTTTAATACTGAAGAGAAGCATCTCCCGAGCATGATGCTGCCACCGCCATGTCTTTGTAAGAGTCTCAAGTCTTAAAGCATCTACCAGGCTTCCCTCAAAGACTGTTCTTTATTTAGCTCTATTCATTCTCACATTAACTTTGACCAGCTTTCCAGTCCAAGCTTTGGAAAAGCATTCCATCACGGCATGATGCTGCCACCACAGTGTTTCACAGCAGGGAGGGGGCGTTGATGTGCAGCGCCAGTCGTCCGTCACACATCGGTCTTGTCTGCTTCTCTGATTAATGCTCTCCTTGCCCCGTCTGTCAGTTCAGACCAGCGGGCTTCCAGCAAACGGCCGAAATCCCTCATCAGCATGTTGTTCAGCTCTGCAGAGGAGAACGAGCTCTCCATTTAATTCAGGTGTGTTGGAGAAGGGATGATAGAAGATACTTTGGAGGACTAGACTTGGGCAACCTCGGTTTAGGTGGACGGCCATGTCTTTTGTAGGTTTGCGTTCACTGCAAAAATAGAACTAAAAATAAGAAAAATTTTAATTAGTGCATTTATCCTTGATTTGAGCAGGTAAATAAGATTATTTGCCAATAGAATAAAATTTTTGCACTTAAAATAGGAACAATTCATCTTCATCATCTTATTTCAAGTGCAATGTATCTAATTATCTTATTTTAAGCGTAAAAATACTCATCCCATTGGCGGATAATCTTATTTACCTGCTCAAATCAAGGGTAAATGCACTAATTAAAAAATTTCTTATTTTTAGTTCTCTTTTTGCAGTGTTTGTGCCTTTCCAGTCTCAAGTGATGGACTGGGCAGAGGTGTGTGAGCTGTTCAAAGCGTGGGATTTTGTTTTATATTCTAACTCTGCTTTAAACTTCTACGCGACTTTATCTCTGACTTGTCGGCTGTGGTCCTTGGTCTTCATGATGTCGTTTGTTCACTGATGTTCTCTGACGAACCTCCACAGAACAGCTTCATTATAGTGCACACAAGTGGACCCTGTTTACTGATTGGCTGTCCCCGAAAAGCATTAGGCTTACATTTAACGATATCTTGATATCTAATCAAGTTTCTCCAGTTTTTTGTAAACAAAAGTGGAAAATCACTGTTTGAAATTAGTCTGTGACATAAAATCCCAAATAAATACATTGAAGTTTGTGATTGTGATGTAATAAAATCTGAAAAAGTTCAAGTGATTTGACTTCTTTTGCAAGTCATTGTACGGTCATAAATATGCAAATTACATATATAATATAATATATGTTTGTATTTCAGATGGAAGATAAGATGACCTGGACTTTTGGACCGGCTTTATGCAAGGTAAGGATATATAGTTGTTGTTTTTTTAAAGAGTATAAAATAATAGGCCTTAATGTTTATCGTCACAGCTCAATAGACGCTTTTATTAAAGTTCAGCAAATTCAAGTGTTTTTTTTTTTTAAACCGAGTTTTGCCTGATAGCACTCAGCAGACGAGAACACTTGGTCAGCCGTTTTAGTCTGCGGCGCGATCGAAATGTCAATGCGCCATCAGTATAATTCAATTACTCTGCCCTGAGTCATTCTGTCATGATTAACCTAACAGATATGTGCTAACCATGGCCCCCGTCTGAAAGCAACAAACAGGGAAGCGTTCTGTTTCTGTCCGACTCCGTTCGGTATAATACTGTAGGGCATGACTTATGTTGGTTAGCAACAAGTGAAAAAGGTCATCAGGTGGTCACGTCCCGATTATCAGATGTTGCTGAAAAGCGAGAGACTGTGGGCATAAAGACAGGCCTGTGGTTTAGCCTTGAAGCTAGTTTTTTGGAGATGCCTCACATTACATTTCTGTCTTTGTGCTGATGTCACCCCGTGCCCCCAGACCAGCAGCGCCAGAATAAGAGCTACATTCTGCCTCTCCCGCACAATAGAGCCCTTCTTGCCCTGATATTTTCCACAGCGGGTTTTTTTTTTTTTTTTTTTTTTTTAGCACGGCCCCTTCGCACACATGTGCACACAGCCCTCTGCGAGCAGCTGGGGCTGCTGTTGATTCAGCAGGTCGAGCTGCTCACCTGATGTTTCAAATCTTCACGGAAGGTATTTGCTCAGAACTTTGCCTCCACTTTTGCAGTAAATACACTCCAGGTCACACGCAGGGTTTTCAAATGCATATCTCGGCGCCCCACTCAGAGGTAGTTGCCGTTGATGATAAAAAAAACGTGCAGCCATTCCAGATGGTTTAAAAAAGGATTTATTTGTGGGTCAGCGACAGGGAGATGGAAGCAGCGCGGAACGGGTTAACGTCCGAGCAGAGGAATGTCTCCGGGTCAACGGGGAGCATTCCTCAGTGCTTTGCGACTAGGTCACTGCGCTGACAAGAGTCTGCCACCTATTTTAGCCTGCACACTGCTCTCTATCCACTCTAATTCTGTCCTTTTCTCCTCTCTTTCTGTCTTTTGCATTTCATGGTTCCAAGCTTTTGTTGATACCGCTTCCTCTCGCTGTCTGTCTCTGTGTCTGCTGTCCCTTTTTTTTTTATTTAATCTGTCTACTTTGTTGTCCTACTTTGCCTCACGTTTTTTTTTTCTCACCCTCCCTCCTGGCTCTTGTCCGTCCCCTTGTTGGCATCGCCTCTGCTTTTTCCTTTTCAAAATTCATGCCTTTAGTGCTTATGTACCAGACGTCGTCATTCTGTCATTGTCCGACCCTGAGCTACAGTTTTTTTTTTGTTGTCTTTTTGCGTGGCGTATTGAGCTCAGTGCTGCAGGTGCTTTTGGAAGGACATGCTGCGAGATAAGGGGAATAGGAGAAACACACTTATTGCTTATTTCTAATGCAGCACAGCTACATGCAGTTGGTCATGTATGATTTATACATCGTGTTCCCACACACTGCAGCGAGCTCTGTCCTCCCGGAGTGGAGGAGTTAGCAGAGTTTCAGCTCCTCATCGGTTGGCAGCAGGCGCGACAGACAGACCCTCAGGTATGGAAATGTTTCCAGCCGATGGCAGATGAGGCAATTTGACACAGTCTAATCCTCACACACACACACACACACACACACACACACACACACACACACACACACACACACACACACACACATGCTCACTCACTGGAAGTACCTTTTCTTTCGTTTACACAGATGTGCATCATTAGAATGTTAATATATAGAGTATGAAAGGCACATCTGGACATCATGTTCCTCTGTGCAGTATAGCCCAGAGCACTAGAAAATTAATTCTGAAAATTTTAATTTTAACTTATGGCTAGGGCAACACATTTCATAGACAAAATAAATAATAGAGTGTCAATTGGAGCGTAATACAACTCTGTTTTGCTTAAACTTGTGATCTACAGAATTTTCATGCATCAACAAAACAGTCATTGGAAATCTTCATTCGTAAATCATAATTTTTCACATGTGATATAACAGATGATAAAATCATTATTATTTGGAGACCAACTGTACACAAGCTGAAATAATGTTGAATAATTACAGAAATGGTAGATTACAAGCGTAGAAAGAAGCATTAAACTTATTACTTATTACCATCTACACCGTTTTAAAGGACAGAACGTATTATTTTTAATCAAAACAAAGAAAAAAAGACGGTATAAACTGCAAAAGACACTGACAGAGTAAATCGAAAAATATATATTAATTTAGAACTGGTCATTTGTCATAGACTACAATAAGAAAACCTTACTTTCATACATGTTTACCACCTGATTTATTTATTTATTTTACATATTTTTGATTTACCTTGTGAACAAGAACTTGCTAATTCCTCATAGTTCTTCCAAATCTTTACCCTCGTTATAGCTCCATTTCTGATGTAAAGCTTTTTTTTTTTTTTTTTTTTTTTTATCTTTGCTTGTACCTTTTTAAAGACATATTTTTCTCTAAGTTTATATTTTGTTCACACTTGCCTTTAATTACATGCCAGAGAAAGTGCTGGAGTCTCTGGCTGCAGCAATTAGCTGGACAGGGCTCCTCCACCTGAGTACTGCCAGCCAGCTGGCTTAAAAGTAGCTACTACACAAGAAAAACTAATATGACTGTTTGGATATTTTCTCAGACCTAAAGGAGCTCCAACCATCACTTTTATTCAGGCAACACTGCTTTGAAACTCCAGTTAATTCTGCATAATTAGCATTTAATGATGTTATACATACATTTTTGTTTTCAATTATATTTTCTAATAGCCCAAAGCTGTGGTGTTTATACTCTTCGTTATCAGACAGGTAGGATCCCATGCCTAGTTCAGGTATTGCAAAGTCTTTTAATTAAAATAGGTCATCTAATTCATTGAGGATGGACTTTAAATACACAACATATATGTGTTAAACAGCAAAACTGGTTGAGTTAGGTCAGACTCAGCATTTTGGACTCATTAGATACCATTTCACTGACCGGTTTTTGTTTGTATGTGTTTGCCACTAAAGCCCAGACAGCGAGGGGAGGTGAGACGTGACTAATAGAAGTGACTGCTGATGTCACAGACAGCATCGTGCCGCTTTAGCTGCCCCGCTTACCCGGTGGCGGCAGCACTCAGGCGCACCCGTGGGTAACACACGCCAAAGCACATTAGAGGCAGAGAGATGGAGAGAAGCAGAGAGAGAACACACAGAACACAGCTCAAGGGGACAGAGAGAGACAAACAATGAGACAGAGAAAAAAAGAGACAGACGGGTGAGGTGGGGGGGGGGGGTGTCAGATTTAACAGCAGAGACAGCGAAAAAATAAAAAATAAAGCAGTGAGACATGGCGGTGGGCCTCAACATTATTCTTGTCTGGTGTTGTTCAGCAGACTGGTTGTAGTTGATGTTATTTCTATATTGTAGTTGCATAGTGGAGACCTCAAAACTATGATGCAAAAGCATATGGTGTTATGAGTAATAACATCTTTCATATTCTCATCACTCTATGGACATTTACTCAGTGAGCTGCATGAGGTTAGTAACCTGAAATGGTTTTCCAAAAGCCTTGAAGGAGTTCCCAGAGGTAGTAAACTAACACCAACACAGACTAACCACTCTAAGATGTGTCCAGGTCAATGACTAGTAGTGTATATATATATATATATATATATATATATATATATAAGAAATGCTAATATTAGCTTGTTGCTCTCACTCCGTACTGGCCCCTTTTGGAGATAAGAGGTTATTTTCATCTTCAGCTTCTCTCACATGTTGTCTCAGTTAATCTTGTTTCTATCCACGGCCTCCGTCTGTCAGCTTGTTCTCTGAGTGAGATCGCCAGAGGTAAAAACAATAAGTTCAGCACTGGCGATATGAGTGACAGTGACGCGGTTGAAGGACTGCTGAGCTTTCTGGCCCGGACATTATTCTTCATGCAAGTCATAGAGATAGACTGTGAGGTGCCTCCTGGCTCCATTAGATGCTGCAAAAATACTGTTTCTGATGATTTAGATGAAGCTGTAACAGCTGATCTCCTGCTGAAAATAAGATGGGCAAAACTCCACATTTCGTAGTGCTGTCATGGCTACATGCAAAATGTCTGTTATTCTTCATTTGTTCTTAATTATGTTTGCTTTTATTTGTTTGACTATATAAGAATTTTTAATCATGCACAAATCTTTCCACCTACTTCAAAAGAACACGTGTATAAAAATAACTAAAAACAACTAAAGAGACAGTAGAGAAAGTAAAAAATAAAATAATATTGAAAGAGCTACATATTTGCTTGATACAGTTCCACATTTAGGAAAGTCAGAACATTTCATCCAGCTGTTGTCAACCACTACTGGGCTGGACATGTCAATGAGGTCCCATGAACACCATAGATAAGCACATAGTCAAAACCATACAAAACAGATCAGGTTACAAAGCAGAAACCACTTCACTGAGTTGGAAATCTGAATAGTATGTCAAGAAAAGGACCCCATGAAATTGGTCAGTGCGATTCAGGTTAAAACAATGAATCTTTTCAAGACATGATGCCTGACAGCCGTTGAATTTGAGTGGGCGGAGCAGCTGTCTCCCATCTTAGTTATACAGTTTGATATGCATGATATTGATTTTATTATGTCATATATTATCATATAAGAGTTAACAACCTGCAATTTGATTGTAAATTTCTATTTAGAAATTAAGGCTGCACAATATATCACAAATATATCGTCCTGAGTACATCAGTGTGCAATCATTGTTGGCTAATATATTCCAAGTGTTATGAACAAGAGTTTTACATGCTAATGTAATATTGAGTCTCACAGCAACAGACACACAACACAGCCCAAAATGCTACAGAGTCACAGATTATTGGAATTACGTGTTTTGATTGCTATTTAATTGATAATTTCTCTTTAATTTATATTGTTTTATCAGGCATTAAATAGTAATGAATAAATTAATGTGTGCATTTGAAAATGTATTGACGGGAGTTACAGTATAAGCTAAAAACTTGAAATTTTCATTTTTTTAATGACAAGTTTTTATAGATGAAAACAAAGATGATAATAATGAAATAATTATTAATTATTTTTAATAGTTTATAATTGAATATAATTTGTTCCGTTCTTTTATGTATTGGTATGATGTATCACTAAATATTATTAAATACATGAATTCAGGCACATTCACCTCAAGAGCATTAAAAACAGTTAAAATACTCATTGTAATTCTTCTCAGGGTTGAGAGAACCTTGAACTCGAGGTAGAGAGTACTTGTTCACGGCACTTAGCTCCCCTGTGTTTGTTTTCGCCACAATCACTTGAAAGTCACGTTGAGACCCGACTCCCAAATGACTCTTGAAGCTTTGATTTTGCACCTAGAAGATGAGCTGGTGCACAAAACCCAGGAAACTCATTTGCTACTTCATGGTCACACTATGAAAGCAAAAACATTTTCTTTTTTTTTTGCAGCATTATTTGTTAAATTTATTTAACAGTTACGAACATCTTTCTCAAAGCTGCTTTCTTTTATCTGATGTGTTTTTTTTTTTTAAAGTTTAAATAATCCCTGGAAATTGAGGTCTTGTTCTAAACTCATCTAAATGACATGAATCTGGCATGGTAGAAAATTATTAAGTAAACTAAAGTGTAGCACCTCTCTTACCGAGCAGCCAAATATTGAAAGATTTGCCTGAGAAGTATTTCTTTTTTTAAGACTGGACATTGTCTAGATGTGCAAATATCCTGCAGTTTCTGCTAATATCAATTAAGAATTAAGTTTTCCGTAGCTATCAGAGTGTATTAGCCAGTAGGTATGGCTTTGTTGTTCATGTATGGAAAATGTCAAAAGTTACATTTTCAAAACCACTAAAATGTTCAACCACTCAGTTCATAAGGTTTAAAATCACTTTAATGAGATGCCAAAGGAAGTAGCAGAATTTTCTATAGCTTTATAAAGAATAGAGTAGCACAGTGGTTGCCCTACCTCATATGCGGCTGAAATAAGCCTCTTTACTTTTCCCTCACTTTGAATAAAGACATATGTTATGGTTTTGACATTTTTTTCTAGTTGCCCTTGTTATTTCTGTTATTCCATAAAGAACAAATTGAGAATTATTATTATGTCTATCTCAGATATAGGTTTAAGATTTTGGATGAAAATATCAAGTAAACTGTTGCATTCATTGGTCAGACGTGAATATATATATATATATATATAATTCTTTTTTTTTTAAATACTCAAGGTTATCATATGATGAGAATTAGATATCTGAGTGACACCATGGAGAGTAGGGAATGTTTGTTTTTAGACCCAGAAATTTGTCAAATGACCTCAGCTGCAGCTGTCCAAGTTCTTGTTTTTGAGATTTGAGATGATTGTGTTTTTTTTGTAGTTCTGAACAGGCTAAGTCTGACTAAAGAAATCAACATTTAAACACTAATCTGTTGTTGCTCAGTAGAAATAAAGTTTAGAAAGGGTTTCTTTTTGCCCCCACACGTTATACAGAAAATAACTAAAACAGTATACAATAAACTGCAATCAGATATAAAATCGTTGGAAAATATGCTTCATTTAACTTTAAAAAGATCCTAATGAAGTGCTTAATTCTAAACTCGTTTAAAAACGGCACTAATTGCTGTCCTTCACATCCACGCTCCACTAAAGACCAGCATCAATAATGCAGCAATGCCCCTTTGTCTCAAGTACACTGCTGCTGTAGTCCCTCTGTGTTTTCTCCGTGCCTCACTTAACCATCCATTTTACCTGGCAGTGACCTCAAACCGCTGAGGTTTTGGCTTTAGAAATTACTACCTACCCCCCCCCCCCCCCCCCCCCCCTCCATGTGTACAGTTAATCGCTTAGCTCCTGGTAACACATCACCCCGTCCAACCAACCCGCCAACACCCCTCCTCCTCCTCCTCCTCCTGCTCGTGCGCCTCTTTGGTGCATCACCCCTCTCACTTGCTTTCAATCTCTCCTTTCCTTCACTCTCCTGCTTAATATTGATCTGAATTCATTTGTTTTCTATTGATCCGCCACTCCACCCTCTGCCGCATTGAGCAGACATTAGGACACATACCACGCACACAAAAGCTTTCAGATGCAGCACATGCAGCTCTCTTGCTAGCCTCGCACGTGAACCGACACAGATACGTAAAGGGTAAAAAAAAAAAAAAAAGCATTTACAAACCCAGCATACATGATGTAGGTCATGCACACACAATCACATCAGAGAGGCACACTTACGATCACAAGAGGCTGCAAACACAATGGCTTTTAAGAGGTCTCAGCTCAGGCATCAAGCAAGCTAATGACATACAAAGGAACCTGGATTCTGTATTGATCCAACACTTTAGCGGTGAGATGAAAACACGGGCAGTCTAGAGCCACCACGGGCATGCGACACAATTAAGACTGCACTTCATTTCTCAGGTTGGCTCAAATGTACTTAGAGTCATTAGTGCAAGAAAATGAAAGGAGTTCATTTTAGTGGTAATTGTGCAGAGCTATATGAATCAAGGTGACATTTGTGGCTGTAACTGTGTGGGTTATTTTATTTTATTTTGAAAACCAGTTTGGTTGAAAACCATGGTGGAAAAAAATCAGTCTCGGGCTGAAAGAGGCAATTTAATATATCCAAATATTCCTACAAATTTATAAAAATGTACAAAAAACTAAAACACAAAAGCTAAAGACGATCAAAAATACTGGGTGTGTATATGGATTTAAGTTGTGATTCAGGTTGAAAAATGTTCAACCTATCACACACAAGCACTAGCGTGCGATAGATCCCTTCATCGTCTATACCTGCTTATCTGTGCAGGGCCATGGAGGGACTAGGCAAGGTACACCCTGGACACCACTGTGACACACAACCTCATACCTAAGGGCAATTTAGGGAGATCATTTCCCCTAACAATCATGTTAGGGGAAATGATGTTGAGTAAGAATGGCGTCCTGTGCGAGGAAGCCAGAGCACCCACGCATGCACATGGAGAACATGTAAACTCCATGCAGAGCCAGGATTTCAACCCAGGACCTTGTTGCTGCAAGGCAGCAGTGCTGCCAACAGCGGCATATTATGAGGCCTACATAGATGATATTATTTCATACATCAGTGAATTTAATTGGAATCATAATTGTCATAACAACTCTTAAATGTAGTTTACTGAAACTAGCAGAAACTCTCGCTTTTTTTTTTTGTTAAACTTCCTTTATGGCACCTTGCTTGTTTTTACTCTCCCGGGTTAGTTAGGTTCATTGTACAAAGACCAGTCTCATGTCATATAAACTGATTCTGTTTCAGCGTCCCCCCCAGCCTACCTATCAAATATTATCAATCAAAAGGCTGACATTGACTGCCCATTGGTTTGCCTCTAAAATAAAGCATGAAAAAAGTTAATTTGTGTAGTAATTATTGCCTACATGACAGTTTTATTCAGGTTACTTCGCTGGTTTTTGCTCAGAGTGAAGCTCTCCTTTTATTTGGTTTTACTTTTGGTGAGAATGGACCCAATTTGTCTTCATCCTCGGTAAACTGGCTCAACCTTTCAGCACTTCCATCCGTCACTCCAAATTTTTGGTTAATGGCATCAAGTTGCCATGACACCAGACTATTTGGGCTGCCCTCTGACCTCCTCCCAGGACACGCTGCGCTCAGTCAGAATACGTCCCGAGCAGCGGCTTGAGTTCAAAGGGCCGGGGAGGAAAGGAGCAAAAGGGGGTGAGAGGCTGTGTGTCCTCCATGTTAAATTAGATAAGATGCACCACAGGCAACGCTCTGCCTAAGATCTCCCTGAGTGCACACTGACATTAACACACCAACCCGAATGTACACGTGGGAGATGTTGAGCACATACCAGCACAGATGCCACATTTCTTTGTCTTTGTCTTCATTGCGATGTCATAATTATTGCATTTGTTTGACTAACTGCGGTTTAATTTATGACCTCAGATTGTGTACTTCGTCATCGTTAATGCATTTTGTCACCGCCGGTGTCTTCAACTGTTTGTCTGTTTCTGTACCGCTCTCTTCCTTTATGCTACGACGTATTCAGTTTCAGTTCAATTCTGCGTTATCAAAAGCATTGAATGATCCGTTACAGTTTAATTATCTGCCAGTGTCTAGATTTTCACAACAATGTCACAGGCTTAGAAAAAGGTAGAAATAGCCGTGTGTAAAATGTATCAAATCTATCTTACGTTTATGCTACATCCTGTGGCGTACAAGTAATCCGAACAATGCTCATCTGCTTTCAGAAATGCCATTTTCAACTATAGATGCCTTCCCCGTGAGAAGAGAGGTATGGGGGAAAAGTTTAAAGGTAAAGGCTTCTACATAATCTGTTTTTCTATGTTTAAAAGGAAAACAGCTTAATAGACCAGAACCTTTGACCGGGAACATCAATTTACATTATGCTCTTTATGTTCCCTGTGTTTGACTCACTGTTTACCCTGAAATAGAGCGTTCACAAATTAGAGTCTTTTTCTTGCGCACCTACAAACAGACTGCTTTACGGTTTGTTATATTAAAAAGAATTAGAAGGAAAACTAATATTATTATTGTTTTTAATCTAATACTTTATTAACAGTGAATAAATGTGAAAGTTTATGGTGTGAATGTCGTCTGACCCCAATCCGAGGTGTTCACTGCAAAGCTAGAGCCAGGTGTGCGTTGCATTGTGGGATGCGGTACAGTTATGGCCGTAAGGCCCCATGCAACTTTCCAGACATGTCCTCAAAATTATTGGTTATGCTTCTCAGATCATTTTGCCTGAAATAGTACCGAGAAACACAGCAATGATGGTGAATAAATTCCCTCCAAGTTTTCAACGAGCTCGGCCACAGCATCTGCTTCTTGTTATCTTCGTTTGGTCCTCCCTCCCAGGACGCATCGGATCAATAAACAGACCGAACGTTCTTGCGTGGTTTGTAATGACAGGTTTCGGTTCGTTTGGAGTTTTCTCTGTGTGAAAAGAAACCGAATCACTGGAAAGAGTCACAAGTTAACAAACCCGTCAACTCATTTCGGACCCAAAATAAACCAACGACTGAGGTGAAAACGCCCTAAAACAACACAGCGGTATAATTGACCCAAATCATTTTGTTTCTCCTAATCAATGTGTAAGTGAAACCTGTTTTTGTCTGATCTCAGTGGCTCAAGCGGAAAGAAAAGAGTCTTAATCGTTGTCACAGGCGGAGAAAATCTATCCGCATAGATCCAGACACAGATACATGAAATTTGAGGTATTTTCCTCTTTAAAAAAAGTGTCTGCAGAAGCAAATTGTATTCTCTTCCAGACACAAAGACACAATTTAGCTTTGAATGGGTTATGGATGCCCAGGTACCAAGACAAACGCCTGCCAATGACTGGATTCTGTGCTTTGTCGTAAAGGATCTGTAACATTTTGTTTTATTACCGAGCATTTATTACAGAGAATACCCTCTCTGTTAAAACAGGGAGCACGTATGTATGTATGGACGTATGGATGAACAGAAAAATATGTGATATTAAGGTGCTACGAATACGAGCCTGTGGAGAGACAGAATAAAGGATGAATTTTATATTTTTAGAAAGCAAATCTTATGCAGTATTAGTAGCTGCAAAACGCACAGCAGCATTTGGTCATTGTACCGTTTCAGTCAGAGAGCAGCGGAGAGACCAGGGAGGAAGATTTAGACGCTCCCCTCTCATCTCAATCAAAAAAAGAAATGGCCATGTGTGGGAAGGGCGCCGACCTGAGATCCCCGCTGACGCGCCTCTTGAGTAAGAATGGCGTCTGGTACGAGGCCAGGATAGTTATTCTCCAACCATAAATTATTAGCTCTCTTAATTTGACTCTATAGTGTGATTTATCACAAACCCCTCCTTTTTTTTTTTTTGCTCTCCTTGTACCTTATTTACAAAGCCAGAAAACGTTACCATGGAAACACAGTACCAGGCAACCTCAGTGGCTTGGCATGATGCCCAATGGTTGCTAGGCCAGTGTTGTCAATGGCTATTGGGTTGTGTGCGTTTCCTCTGTGTAAGCGCGAGTAGAAGTGAAGATGATGTTTTTATCTGAATGTAACAGTACACAACCCATCTGAGGATTCAAAAAAATGGACGCAAACTATTTCTATTTCTTTTTTTTTTTTTTTATAATGGGCCCCTTTTTATGTATCTATAATGTCATTATTTAGGATAATGTGTGAGATTCTACATCGGGCGTGTTCAAAGTGCGGCCCGGGGGCCATTTGCAGCCCCTGTGCTGATTTTGTGCGGCCCCACAATTGCATTTCAAGAAAGATTTGGCCAAATTATTTATAATTATTACAGACAAGTTGAAATCTTACAGGTAAATGTTGGGTACAACACAAAATACATCTAGTGACTTTAACTCAAATGCAGACTTTGGTGCACTAAAGTCTGATTGGAATGTATTTATTAAAATTGGCTAAATACAGATAGTCTAATTTGTTTATTTATATTTTGTAGAGCAGGTAAATATTTTTTTGCAATTGTTTGGTTATCTTATTTTTTTATTCATTTTTTGGCCCTTGAGTGCTTTTCACTTGATAATTTCGGCCCACGAGCCAAAAAGTTTGGGCACCCTTGTTCTAAATAGTTTCTGCATTGCTGGTTTGAAGGTGTCAGATGTTAAATGTCTGCTGTGATCCTGTCTCATGAGGGTCCTCGTTTATTTAAGCACAAACGAATGAATAACCCATGCCCAAAAAAGTTTTAACAGGAAGATAAAAAAAATTTAAATCGTGCTGCTGGTTCTCTGGTTGTAGTTTTGAATCCTACAAAAAAATAAATAAGAAATCACAAGAATATCCCCATTTATGCATCAAATCATATGTTTCTGACTTGTATCGGCTTACTACCAAAAAACGAGAGTACATCTAAGTCGATTGATGTGTCAATTGACTAAACAATGTTGAAGTTCTTAGTCTTGATTTAGATTTTTCAGTATTTGACCTCCCAGGCATCAGATTATGGGAATGTTGGATGATCCTGATCTCTGATTTTATTGGTTAGGAGAATAAAAACGATGCGTTTATAGGCACCACAGTCGTCTCTTTCCTTTGTAACAGAGGAAACGTATTCAGTGCTCTGTGTGACATTTTTGCAATTTGTCGTTTAGCTCAGCAGCACGGTTGTTGTTTGATGTTTATCCACAAAGATTTTGGCAAAAATATTTCTAGGATTATTGTAAATCCAAGTTTCTATAATCTCATCAATATTAAGGTTGTTTTGTATCAAGATGAACGCATCAGTTCAATAGAAATGTATTTTTTTTTCTTTCTTTTTTTTGGTTTCTGAAGAGGCTGAACTTTGAGCTTACTTGACCTGAAAGCAGCTGGGTTTCGGGCTCCTGGGCCACCCAGGCCTCCGGTACAGGAGGCTCCTGCTCGAACATGCCCGGGCACATTGGCACAGAGCTGGATTTGGCACAACCATGCCGCATGTGTACGTGACCTGACTGCGAAATGCGTCGGTGCGAGAGGTTTAAATGGGTAGAAGAGGAATCAAGGGGATAAAGGGAGGAGAATCAAGTAGTGCTTGCCGGAGAAAAAGAAAGAAAGAAAAAAGTTCCTAAAGATTTGGGAACTTTTAAGTGTTCGGCGATGAAGGACAAATCAGAGACGCGTAGAGGGCAGGGAGGACAGTCAAAGAAAGGCGATGAAGGGTGGGCGGAGTCTGGGCTTTTAGAAAAGCAGAAGGGAGTGGAGAGAGGTGAGACGAGTGGGTTTTTTGTTCGAAAGGTAGCCATGCAGCCAAAAGAAATGGATGTTTCTTTTAAAGACGTGGAGCTTTTTAAAACCATTCAAGTGGTGCTGCCTGACGTTGCCACACTTCTTCGTCCTTATTATAGGTCGATGAAGCCGATAAACCAGTCCGAAAAAATATCTTAAAACCAAACCAGCCACAGTCTACTATCACAAAACACTTGTGTTGTGCAATTTACAATAATATGCACACATAGCCGTGTCAGGCAGTAGCGTGAGTGTGGAACCAGCAATAAGCTGCCTCTAGTTCTACATCTGCAGCTGTATTTTGGTGCATTGACCAAGCTGAATAGAAAGCCTTGCAACTCAGCTGTGCAGCAGCTATCAAATAATCCATGAGTCCTTGAGGCACACAGCGGCGGTGTCAAAACACATCCATTGACTTCTAATAACAGCCAGTTTGCTGCTTTTCGCTGGAGATCACCTCAGCGAGATGTCGAATGTGTGGGTGAACCCCATTATTTATGGAGCATAATAAGAGACATTGGCTGTACGGTGCCGTTACTCCAAGCTGTCATCCAATTACTTGCTCATTAAATTCTATTCGATACGTTGAAAACTAATGTAGAACAAGGCAATTTGAGCCGCGCTCTGAAAATTGCTTGTTTAACAGCACGAACCAGCAGCCTTCTTTTACTGTGAGGCGCTGTCACCATGACACCATGCAGAGATGTGTATACTGTACGTACGCCAGCAAACCGAGCTATTTTTAAAGGTTGGAAATTTAAAGTGCAGAACCTATTCAGCTGTTATTTTACCCACTGATTTGCTCGCATTGGGATTATCGCTGGGTGTTTGGCTGGTAGCTGTGACTTCTACTGGTGGCACTTCGTATCAGGCAACCTTTGACTATTTTTTCCAATGGCGCAGAAGAAAGTTTTGCTGCCTGATTGTTTTAGGGCTGTTTAAAAGTCTCATTTTTCATACACCCACAGCAACATCCCGAAATGGATTAGCTATTCATCGTAAATCAAATAAATCGCCTCGTAAAAGTATTCACATTTTAAACTTTTTCACATTTTGTCATGTGGCAACCACAAACATCAGCATTTTATTGGGATTTTGTGTGACAGACCTACACTAAGAAACACATGATTGTTGAATAAAAGGAAAATGATCCATGTGGGTTTTTTTTTTCTTTTACAAAAAAGATTTTAAAAAAAGCTGAAAGTATTGCATTCATTTATATTTAGCCCTGATACCGCTAAATAAAGTCCAATGCAAAAAGTTGCTTTCAGCGTTCCTTCTAATAAGTAATCAGGGTCCAGCTGTGTGCAGCTAATCCCAAGAGAAACAGACCGGAGGTCCATGATGACTCTGGAGAAGCTGCAGAGATCCGCAGCTCAGGTGGATGAATGTGTTAATAGGACAACCAAATATTTGTAATGTATGCCACAAATATGACCTTAAAGACGATTTTTAAAAATGATTTATTGACATACTATCCTAAACTGACAGGGCGAGCCAGGAGAGCGTTAACAGAGGAAGCAGCCTAAGGGGCCATGGTAACTCGGGAGGAGCTGCAGAGATGCACAGCTCAGGGAGGAGAAAATCTTATCAGTCATTCACATATCTGGCCTTCGAATAGCAGCAGCAAGGAGAAAGAGATTTTTTTAAAAGAATCTGAGACTGAATTCTGTTTGCAGTTTGCCACAAGCCATGTTCAGGCTTCCTACACGCTCTCTAAAAGTCTGAAAAACGTCTGGAATCACACCGTTTTTTAAATTTTCTCCATCTAGATAGATTTGGAGAAATGTTTCCAAATAATTTAAATGACCTCCTTTTTTTCTATGATTTCCCATGTTGGAATTTTGCTGCAATGAACAAAATGTGTGACACAACCCTTTTTTCAGGTTTTGAAAACAGAATAATGGCATAAGACTTAAACTGTGCTTTAAGAAAAACATCTTTATTTTAAGAAATCTAAGGATCCGTTGAATGGAAGTGATCTAAGTTAGTTCAGCTGTCAATAAGATACCACAGCTACAACTTTATTGTATTTGGGAAACCTTTGAATAATAAAACACGTCGACTGCATCAGCAGTTTCAGGGTAAATGTGTACAACTCAGATGTCCAACATTTTCTAATCCCACTTTACAATTATGCTATATTCTGCGTTGGTCTATCACATAAAATCTTAAATACATTGCGATCGGTGGTTGTCACAAAACAGTTTTGCAAGCCCTCTTTATGAAGAAAACTCGGTTTAAGAGGTCACGTTCAAGCCCCGTCAGAAACTGCGGCAGCGCTGGGATTTAAGTATCGGTCCAGTTAATCAAAAACACAACAACAGTTCGAGTTTCACCTCTGCAAGGCAGCGAGACAAAGCTCAGGATAGAGCTTGAATCAAACCTTTGAGGATAAGGAAGATTCCAGCAGCTCCACTTGCAGAAGTAGGTCAGGCAGACGCCCACAGTACGCAACTGCAGGTTAAGTGCTCGTCTTTGTATTCCAGGCAGCGAAGGTCTGCTGTGGCCTCCGGAGGGGGGGAGGGGGTGTCTTTGTTCTGTGTCCTCCCACTAGAGGGAGACAAGTCCACAGAAATGCAGAGTGCAGGAATTTCTTTCTGTCTTTTTTTTTTTTTTTTATAAATCACATTGTTAAACTTCTTGTACCAATGCGATATACGTAAACAAAAAAAATGGCGTGATGATTTAAATGTGCTTAGAAAGCAGACGCAGCATCTGAGAGAGAGAAAAAGCAGAAAGAGAGTAGAGGACAAGAAGACGGGAGAGTCGGCAGACTTCGGCAATGACCCTGTTCCGGTGCTCTGCAGTATGAGGTAGTTGGTTGTATGGTTTCGCATAATAAACAGCCTGGAGATAACTGTACAACCTTCTAGCTTTCCCTGCGGAGTCGCCCAGACTTCAGATGGATGCCTTCAGTCTGCCCTGCTTTTGATATGGTAAGTATGGAGAGTGGAGAGAGAAAAAGGCCAGAAAGTTAGAAAATAATTGACTTTTTGTCGCACGCAAAGGAATAAACGCACCAGTAAAAACACATTAGACATGACAAAGTAATTCCCAGGTTAAAGCTGCATTAAACGCCTCTTATAATTTTATTCAGAATGGATTTTCCTCTGTTTTCTGAAGTCTTTTAACTACAGAACCAGTGGATGTCTGCTCTGCAAACGGCGGCGAAACAGACGAACCCCGCAGTCTGTGCCACACACACACACGTCGCAGCTATTATTAGATTTCAAATTATTCTAATTCACTTTCAAGTCGGTAATTGTATCTGGATAAACACAAAGTACAAAACAGTTTCAGCGCTGACTGTAAATCTAATAAATCTAGATTAGGTTTAATTAGCTCTCCAGATCGCGCTAATCCAGTTTTCAATATAAGCACCTTGCTCTGCGCTGCTCTTTTGATTTGTTGTTTGCTGCAGTCAGACGGGACTCGGTACCGGGCCGTTTCCTTTGCAGTTTAACATCGCTTGACGGGGTTGTGTGATACGTTAGCACTTTGAGACATTCTGTAAAGTTTATTAATCACATGTATTATGGTTTTTATTTTTAAATCAGGTAGACGAGGAACCTCTGCAATACAAGGCAGTTCTGTAGGGCATTTTTGTTTTCTACTCAGTTTTAGAGACGCCTTTTGAATCGTGGGGGAAAAAAAAAAACACCTATCTGATTGAACTCACTGCTCTCCTCTCAGATAACAAGAGTTGCGAGCAGACATTAGTGTCAGTGTCTCCTGAAGCACGAGGAGGCTGTACGTGAACTTGCTTTGCTGCCTCCGCCTCCTTCTCCTTCCCCCTCCACCCCCACCCTCTCTTGTCCCCCAGTGTGTCTGGCTAGTGGCTCAGACACCCAGTATCCGCATTGCGTTGCAGTGCTCCAGCGAGGAAGGGATGAAAAAAAAAAAAAAAAAAAAAGCACATATCAGCGATCTCTGCTGAGCACAGCACAAAGAAGCAACTCCCCGGCAGGTTTCCAACTCCAGGGGAGATTCAGAGCCACTTTCCTTCCACCTGCTGTTTCATAAGAGGGTTGATTCGTAAATTGGGAATTTATCACCCTCATTGTGTTCAGGCTTCTTCTATATTTTTTATTTTTATTTTAAGCCCCATACACTTTGAGCTGGAAAGGAAAATTGGCCGATTTAGCAAAAACAGGTTTTCTGCCAAGTTCTGGATATCGTTGACATGAACCGCAGAAAGCAGACTGTTTGCCGGAGGACGGAAGAGGAGCAGCCGTGTTGTGGTTCAGAAACGGCCGGGAGGTTAATCACCTTCGGGCTTCGCCTCGGCTTTGATCCTCACTCTGTGTAAAAACCCACAGCTTTTCAGCTCCCGCCTCGTTCCCACACGTCCGCTCCCTATTCGCACAGATGCATGTGCGCGAGGAGCCGGCATGCACCCCCCCCCCCACAACCCCTTCCTGACAAACTCTCTCCTCCAGATGCAAGAGCATCGCAACTCCAAACACACACACACACACACAGTAACGCATGGGGACAAGTGCCGTGATGTGAATGTCGCTTTTTTCCCTCTCTCTCTCTCTCTTTTTTCATTCGGCGAGACGGGACGTCACACCCTGGAAAAAACTATAAGGGGGTTCAGAGAGTGAGCGAGACATGAGAGGATGAAAATGAGGGGAAGGGCTGAGACTGAGGAGGAGGAGGAGGAGGAGGAGGAGGAGGAGGCGGCGGGGACAGGGTGATGGAGGGTGTAAAGGCAAGAGAAAGAGCAGTAGCTGTGGATGCTGCATGCTTGCATAAGTAACTCTGTATGTGTTTGTGTGTGTCGTATGCAGGTGACACAGATTTATGAAAGGAGAGGGTGATGGTTGTTGAGGGTTGGTGGAAGTGGGGGGGGGGGGTGAACAGGATAATGGAATCAATGCAAGTGTGTGCGTCTGCGTGTTGTGTACCTGCGTCGTAGGCATGGACTGTTCGGACTCTAATCGCCTGGAGAATTAGTGATGTGACTTGGCAGAGGGAGACAGGCACAAACCAGAGACAGGGACAGCGCCTGGGAGAGAGGGATAGAAGAAGAGAACAGACACACACACACACACACACAAAAAAAAAGAAAAAGAGAGGAGAGTGAGGGATGGAGGGGTAGTGAGAGGGGGAGAAGAGAAAAAAAAAAAGCTTTTTTCCCGTTCGCCGCTGCGTGCTGCGCTCAGAGAAGACTGTGGAGACGGGGCAGGATAGGTTTTTATGAAACGCTTTTTTCTCCCCTTAACAGATGGATAAATTCCTTCTTCTTCTTTTTTTTCTCTCTTTCTTTTTTTGTTTTTGTTTCTCCCATGGATTAATAACTGATCGTTAAGAATGTGTTGTGTGTGTGTGTGTGTGTGGACCTGAGTGTAAACATGTGTCTTTGTGTGTTTTTCATGTAAGGAGGCAAAAGCAAATGGTGAGTCCAGAATAACTTATCGGGCCGCTTTCACCAAGCGAGGCGGGCGATCAATCCGACTAACCGCATCCGCCCTCCCATCATCCGTCTCTTCCTTCACGTTTCGTTCTCTCTCCGTTTTCCTCGCATCCCTCCGGTCTTTTGTCCTCTCTGGTGCTTGCGAGGACAGCGGAGGAACTCATAAAAACTGGGGCAGAGGAGGGCGTCTCGGTGCAGCCGAGACAAAGAGACAACAAAGAGGCGGCGGTAAAAATTCATAACAGACGAGCGACAGACGTGAGCGTTACGCGTCGCCTCGGCGGAGTCGCACGTTAGTCCGCATGTGTGCGCTGCCGGCCGGAGACAGATGTTCTGAGCGCCGGGACAGGTGTCCTCCGGACGAGCCGGCGTAGAGCCTCCTGTGGGTCGTGTGTTTTGTCTGCAGAAGATGTTCAGGGGCTGAAAATCTTTGTCATGAGGGAGCGATTACATAATCCTATGAGATCATAAGGCCTGTAGGAATCTAAGAAGACAACGTCGTCTGCGGCTGCAGGCGCAGGTGTCTGTCGACGAAGCACTAGCAATAAGTTACCGCCTGAAAATGCATATGCACACTGCAAAAACGGAACTAAAAATAAGTAAAATAGTCTTAAAATTTGTGTATTTTTCCTTGATTTGAGTAGGTAAATAAGATGATCTGCCAATGGAATAAGATTTTTGCACTTAAAATAGGAACAATTTATCTCCATCATCTTATTTCAAGTGCAGTATATCTAATTATCTTATTTTAGGGGTCAAAATACTCATTCCATTGGCAGATAGTCTTATTTACCTGCTCAAATCTAGGACAAAAACACAAATTTTAAGAACATTTTACTTATTTTTAGATCTGTTTTTGCAGTGCAATATATAAATTTGTACTTTCTTCTAATCCTAAATTTATACTTGCGTGCACACACAAAAAAAAAAATGCGGATTTCCCTTTTCTTTTTTTATCCTGGGCTTAGTTCAAGTGTTCGTACGCATGTCTGCCAGCAGGGGGAACTTTGTTTAAATGTTTTTACTCCACAGACCTGCACTGAATTAAAGGCGTTGGCCATGTCACTGAAACGGACAGCAAAAAAAAAAGGGACTAAGAAATGAAAAGTATCTTCACGGCGGGGCTGATATTCCTGCAATGAGCTGTGAACTCTAACCAAATCCGTCTTTTTTTTTTTCCCCGCAGGACGGGATCCGTTCCAGGCTCGGCAGACGTGTCGGGGAGCATCTACGACAAAAACGCTAATCCAGCTTGTGTGACGTAGGAGCTGCTCCTTCATTTCAAAACCTTCATCTCTCTACGCTGCAAGATGCGGTTAGCCTTTAGTGTTAGGACTTGAATTTGGTGAGTCACGCTGACGGGCTCGACTTATTTGGTGTGCTTCGTTGTCCCTGAGACCCTTAACCTGTGATGATATAAAAGGTCACAGGTGAGGTCCTTGGGAACAAAGTTTCATGCATTTGCGTCCAGGATCCAAACTCGTTTTCTCTCACTTGAGTAGATTTAAACATTTTATAATGCCCACAGCCTTTGTTAAACCCTGTCGTCATAGATGCCGTAGTTATCGGCTAAATCTGTAGACAACCTGAGAAGAGGGACGTTTTTTTTTCCTGAAGGGGACAGTGGATTTTGGCTGGCTTTGTGCACTGCGGAGCGCCACGTTTTAACAAAAAGGCAGCCAGGGTTTGTGACCCCGTCGTTTACGACTCACACGGGATTTATTTTTTTCTCCGGTTTATTCCTCTCCAGTGACATAACATCTTTACAAAGAGCCAACTGTGAGCATTTTTAATAAATGTGTTTTGTTGCGTCATATACAACGCCCTCCACAGTTTTGGATGTGTTTTTTTTTTTTTTTTTTTGCGGTAACATAATAAAACAATGGAAATAAGCTACGGTTCTCCAACAGTATGTTTTTTATATTTTTTAAGGATAGAAATGAGTCCTCACCCAGTTTCATTGGTTCCAATTTTATTAAAACCATTTTTATTATATATATTGGCAACTTAAGGCCAGCAGCTTTGCATTGGTGCCATTTTCTTACTTCTGAAGAGAAACGTACGAGCAACCTGCTCATGCTCTCTTTTCTTTTCCATTTTGAGGAGCGCCCAAGAGGAAAATGGCACCTTGTCAAATTTTAACCGATCTGTTTTAAATTTAAGTACATTTCTCTGTTTTTGGTTGTTTGATTCTTAGTTTGAGCCTAAAGCCTTTATTATAATCTTCCTGGTTTTAACTCTTAAGTATTCATGAATAAAATGCAATTTAATGTTTTGTCTTTGCTTATACGGTTAATTTTAACTATTCTAATGTTTTTATGTCGTTTAACTTCTGTAAAGCATTTTGTGCCTCACATGTCTGTATGAATAAAATCTGATTAATTTATACCCCTGGAAACACGAAGTCACTGATTGACCTTTCTAGACACAATAATACGAGTTAATACAAGTTTTTAAAGGATATTCTAATGTGAAATTATACTGCTGCAACAGAAGATCAATCTGGTTTAAGCCTTTTTACACACATTAACCAGGGTTGCAAATAAAGGAAGAGGACAGATGCATAACTACTAGTTATTTTTAATAAACAGGTTATCTTGTCAAAGTCCCATAAAGCTTCCAGAAACTCCCACACCAGTTTTTTTAAGCTGATATTTCAGAGCGCGCTTTTATGAATGTCTGACAATTAGATAAAATAACTTCCTGTTGCAGCTTACCGCACCCTGTGAAAGTATTCACGCCTCTAACCTTTTCACTAATTGTCACGTTACAGCCACAAACTTCAATATACTATATTGTGATTTTATCTGATAGACCGACACCGGTCGTAAGACAAGATCCCAAGTTGTGAACGTCTCCCTGAGCTTTGTCCAGTCCATCGTCTGAAAATGGAAACGACTGCAGATCTACAAGAGACTTGATGGGTGTCCACCGACAGACCAGGCAAGGAAGGGCCTATGGTGACTCTGGAGGAGCTGCAGAGATCCTCAATCAGGAGAATCTGTTGACAGGACGGCTAATTATTAGCAGTGCACAACACAGGTCTGACCTTTGAGGAAAATGGTTGATTTTTTTTTAAAAGAAAGCCAAAAGAAATGCCTCATACAATTTGACACAAAGCATGTAGGGGATACAGTAAAGATGTAACATAAACGAGCCAAAAATGAACTTTTTATTCGTCATTTAAGACACTGAGGGGGAAAAAACTAACACTTCCCATCACTCTGAAACATGGCAGCATCATGCTGTAGGTTGACCCGTCGTTTTAGAATGGCCTTGACTGCAATCAAATTTTAGACCAGACTTAAAAATGTACGTGCAAAGATGTCCTCCGTCCAATCCGAATGAGTTTGAGCTGTTTTGGTGGAAAATAAAATTGGCAAAACATTTCGTCTAGATGTAGAAAGCTTTTAGAGAGATTCTACAAATGCGTCCCACACTTTTCATATTTTCATTCGTCAAAAAATTTAGAAAACCGAGCATCTTTTTCCCTACACTTTGCTCCGTGTTAGACCATAAAAGCCCCAAAGATTACATCTGGGTTTGTGGTTGTTATGCTCCTGCCTGCTCTGCATACCTAGAACCAGAACCAAACACGGAGAAGCAGCATTTAGTTCCTATGCTCCACTGATCTGGAACAAACTTCCAGAAAACTGTAAAAGTGCTGAAAGCCTGAGTTCCTTTAAATCGAGATTAAAAACACATTTGTTTGAAATTGCCTTTGAATGTTCAAGTTAAACTGTTTTACTGTTTTACTGTTTTCAAATGTTTTTTTTTTCTACATTCTATCCCTACTTGCTTTTATTCCTATATTTTAATCATGTAAAGCACTTTGCATTGTCTCTGTACTGAATTGTGCGATATAAATAAATTTGCCTTGCCTTGCCTTGCCTTGCCTATGCGACAAAGTTCAAGGGGTATTAATGGGAATAAAAGCGGAATGATTTGCACCTTTTTTCTTTTCTTTTTTAAGTAGTTTTAAGCAGTTTATTTCAAACACAAAGTAAGAAAATCAAGATAATGTTTAAAACGGTCAAATGTTTTTTACTCAGGAGCTACAATGAAAGCATTTTCCACCCCCCCCCCCCCCCCCAAAAAAAACATTTCTGGGTTTTCTTGCATCCTCTTTGCTTTGTTGTAAAAATAAGACAAATGGATCTGTGTGAAATCCGGCTCCGAGAGCAAAAGCAGCGTTGGATTCCTGGGATGAAATCTGACTCAGAATAACGAGGTCCTCTCTCAGGCTCTCGCCCCGACTCGCAGCCAGGGTGTCTCGGCGTTCCCTGGCTCTCGGCCCTCTGCGTATTTGTGCATCCCAGGACAGTTGACATTGATTGTGCAGGAGACAGACTGAGACGCATTAGTACCCAGCTCGCTCCCGCTGCTGAAAAACACATTAACTGGCTGCATTGGGAGCCCTGTCTGGTAACCATGGTAAAGCACACAGGCTGGGAGGAGGAGGAGGAGGAAGGGGAGGAGGAGGAGGAGGAGGGTTGAGACGGGGCAGTGGGTTCAGCGTGCCGTCTCTCAGGGGTTGTCTTTCTCAAACACTCATTTCCCTTTCCTCCGGCCACGTCTGTCATTGTCCCTCTGCCTCTCGTCCCCCTTGTTTCAAATTGACAGCGTCTCTCTCTCTCTCTCTCTTTCTTTCTTTCTTTCTTTCTCTCTCTCTCTCTCTCTTTCACAAACAAACACATTTGCATATTTCTTTTTTTCCCCCTTTCTCTTGGATTCCTCCTATTGATGCTGACCCTGACATTACCTCATTCACCGCCCCCCTTTATCCAGCTACCATGTGCAACATAATCTGTCTGTCTCTCTTGTTTGCCGTCTTCTTCTTCTTTTTATTTTTCCTCTTTCTAGCCTTTTTTCCTTTAAGCCAACAGGATTCCTGTTTGCGGAGAAGCTCAGTGAGGACAGGAGGGACAAACGTGTGGGATAAGCTCAGCTAAAAGTGACAAACTGAGTGAGGAAGGACTCATAATGTGGAAATTTATGGTGGCATACTGAATCCGCTGGTGCGTGTTAGACGCTTTAAGTTGTTTAAAGCAAGCGTGTTATTATTATCTGATCATTGATACTGTAAACTGTTCTCCCCATTCTTCATGGAACGGGTTACGCTAAAATCCTCGTGTAAATCAGGCTTGTTAGGGTAATTTTCAGTTCTTTTGTAATGAAATCTGTGATGTTTTTTCCATTATACCACTTTATTCAAACGTTATTATGAACATACACTTAGATTTTTCCATTTTGAGAAGGCCTTTATTTGTGAAACCTTCATTTATCATGCAAACGCTGCACTTTTCAGCTATTCCAACGCTACAAACCTAAACACTTATCAGCATTTGTACTGTTTTAAGTGTTATAGGTTTTAAATAGTAGTGATCTATTTCAGTCCCAGGTGTTAAAAAAGCTCTAAAATGGAAAATTGATCAAACCCATTCATCAAACTTGCTGCAATTGTTACTGGACTTTTGGAACCTACAGATGATAAGACCTGATTGCTGTTCTATTAGTTAAAGGTTTTTTATTTTGTCCTCCTGTTGTTAAAACTTTAGGGAAGAAAATCTAATTTGATCAGAGGAACGTGTGAAGTTTGAAGGTGTAAAGATGTGCAGGAACCCTGGAATTGGGTTTCTATAATGTTCAGGTTTTGGGAAAAATACAATATAAAATATACCGTTGATCATAAAAGACTATATTGCCTAAAAGCTGTGTCTTATTATCTTCTTTGAAATGTTAAACTAAATTGGATAAAGTCTATTAGCAGTGTTGAAATAGTTGTGTTATTTTTGTTAACTCTGCCAATTCCTTGTATTTAACTTGTTGCATATTGGTTTAATTACTTTAGCTGTTCAGTATACTTGTTGAAATACGGAGAAGAATAGTCATGAAAATGTTTAAAACTCACATAGAATTTAATTATACCCCCTTACCCCATAAAATAATGCATCTCAGATTATTTCCACTGATTGTGATTCTGTTCCTGTGAGGTCCATTTCCCTCCAAACACGACCAAAATAACTCTGAAGGCCTCCTGCTGGTAGGAACCATTTCAACCTTGAACTACTACAGTGGAAATTTATCAGAGAGGAAAATGTTATCACAGTCTTCCCAGGAGCAGACATCGCTGCAAAGTAACACCGTTCAATCTTTATGGTAAGTGTATAAAGAAAAAGTCCACCTATACAGGCCTCAGGTTGCGTGCTAAATGCAAAATCCATGACGCAATAAAAAAAATAAAAAATTAAATGACTATTCTTTCTAACTAGAAAATGGAAAAGTTGTATTTAATCAAAGCTAAACCACCTGGATACGATGTGACAATAAAGGCGATCAGCAGGACATCTGTAACAAAGTGGTCCTCGTCCTCAAAGAACAAATTCAACATGAGCTGCTCTGTAAATCTGGCAGCAAATGTGTTTGACATCCAAAGTTTGACCAGGACAAAGATCCTATAAAGCTGCATCAGAAGAAATAAAAAAACACAGCATAAAATCAAGGCCCAGTCAAAGTCCAGACCTCAGAACTCGATTCAGTCGCAGCAGTCAGTCATCCCACATCTTTCCCTCTCTACCTTGCAAAAGTTCTCCATATCTGTCACATTGTGGACATTTCTTGCCCACAGCTCTCTTCAAGTGGCCCCACAGATTTCATTCGGCCATTTTCCTCCAATAAAGTCATTTTTTCCCCCTCCGGATGTGCATGTCTGGACTCGCTGTGAAATAAAAAAATATATATATTATCAGATTTCTAATAGACAGCTAAAAGGCTTTGGGTCAAAACTGGCTGGTCCCTAATTTCATCCACATTAATAGAATCGTCTTTTTTTTAGTGGATGCGCTGTTGTTCTTGTTTTTATTTTATTTTTTTGTGTGTGCCAAACTTACATTCTGGGATTGTGGCCCAAATATTTAAAGCGTAGTTCCATCTGACCGTAGCTAGTTTTACCACAAAGTGTTGGGAGATTGTAGCTGTGGACCTGGATGTTTTCTTTGGAGGAAGAACCCGTCTCCTTGACTCAGACACGAAGAAAACGAGCAGAATCTGTTGCTGCTGGCCTTCCTGACCAGTTTCTGTCTTGTCTTTTAATACATTTGAAGAAAAAAAAAACAGACTGTTCTTGTAATGCCACTTTGGTGGCCTAATTTCTTCCAACACTGATGGGTATACAAATGAGGCTGTTTAATTAATTTATTTTGAACTCTTCTTCTGATGGATACATCTTTACAAGGAGATTGTTCTGATCCGTTGAAACCTCTCCGCAGCTGTAGCCCAACTAAAGGACGCTAATATGAAAAAAGTCAGGAAAATCCAACTAAGACAAACTTTATTTCAAGTTATGAAATGAAAATGTAGCCGATGGAGTGTGTGTGAAGAAAACTGGGTGCTGAAGCTGTATATTTTACTTTCACTGGCAAGACATTTAATTTACATCTGCAGGAACTACCAGCTGTGTGAAGGGAAGAAACTGGACCTGTGGAGACTTTTTGGAGCACTGCTCAGGGGACATTATAAGGTGGTACAGGCGATGTGAAGGACTTATTGTATTGAGCTTTGTTTTTCTTATGGTATATTTGATAATAAAAGATAAAAAAAAGTTGTTTGTTTTTTGCTGTGACAAGATAAATACCACATAGTTTGTGATTTAACATTTTTACATCCTCTATCTGTGCCATAATAACCAGGTTTTACATGAATATGTAGACTTCTGAGAGCCACCATGAAGCTGCAAACTGTTGAGTCCCTTTTTTTCCTTCACATTTTCACTCTTGTAATCCTTATTATTATTTTATAAAGCAAGGTGCAATGTGTGCAAATCTCCCATCACAGCGCCAGTCCAGAGCAGGAACTGAAAACGCAGCGCAGTTGTTTCCTTCAGAGTCTCCGAGACATAACGGACGACCGGGAACAGCCATCACAGCAACAATAAAACGCGCACTTTCACTTCACGGTATGTCTGCTGAATTAGTATTTACCGACAAAAAATAAGTAAAATCTCACAGCGGGCGAGTTTAAGACGACACGCGCGCTCTGGTGTCTGCAGCCGCGCGTCGTCTTTGCGTCTCTGTCTACAGCCGTCGGGTGTTGAAGCTGGCTAATACCTGGAAAACAATCCAGTCACTAGTCAACGCTCTTTATTATTGGCCTTAATTTTAAATAACTGCTTAGATTAAAAGTGCACGGTCTCCTGATGGGGTTTCTGCGCAAATTGCAGATCTCATTATTTGTCAGTGTCGGCGTGCATGCCGGAAATGGACGTTAAGACATCCTGCATGGCCGTGATGTTGACTGCATTTTATTGATTTGGACGCCTGTGCACTTTCCCGCCGTCATAGCGCTGTAATCCAGGAAGTAGACAGGACCATTTGGTCACCAACCCTGAACTTCCTAGTTGAGTTTCCTACAGAGATGGCGGCGCTCGGCCGGCAGAGGGCGCCCTGTGGTCGTTTTAATAGCTGCCATAAACGCCAAAGGAGGGGAATCCTTTTATTATTACTGTTGTGGAGGATTTAGCAGGGCCACAGGTTCCACAGTTCAATCAATAAATAAATGTTTATATATTATTGTTAAATTGAATATTAAATATGCACATAAGCTATTTACTTGTCTAATCTATTTTTAATGTTTGATGTATAACATTTTATAGTCATTAAAAAAAGTTATATTTATGTCTTATAGAAATATAGAATGTATTATAATTAATATCTAATTGTGTGTATGTATATATATATATATATATATATATATATATATATATATATATATATATATATATATATATATATATATAAGAACAAGTGAGATTTTATTTACAAACAACTGAATAACCGAGTGTCATGGTTTTCAGGTGACGAGTCCACATGCAGATACGATCGGGAGGCAAAACACAGTTTTAAGATGTTTATTATAAGAAACAGGCAGATCTAAGGACGGGACTACGGGTGAGTCGGCTGGGTCAGAACGTCAAGGCTGGCGAGTCTGTAAGAAAGAGGAAGTCAGAAACTCTGAAAGTTGAACCAGGGGAATAGCTAGAAGTGCGCTGCTTACCATTTAGCCGGGCGGACCTAACCGGGAAGAAGTAGCGTCGGGAATACTCTATGATTCTACTCAGCTGGAGTTAGGCGGCTGGTGGCTGAGGATGGCTGATGTAACTGGCGAGGGATCCTGAGCGAACCTCGTCGGCAACGGTTGACAGATGGATTGACCAGAGTGAATGCAGAACCAGCAGGAACCGGGAGAGGGGAACTCAGGCCTCGCTGGGTAACATCCAGGAAGTATGAGGGGAGCGCCAGAGCAAAATCTGAGCAGGCGGTTCTGCTGGTCTGTTTCTTCGGAACGAGACGTCAAGACGGGTGAGTGCATCCAAGCACAAAAATCTGAGGCAAACAGAGATCCAAAAATTAGTCAAAAAACGAAGAGCAAAAACTCACAAGCTGGTGTCCGAGCGTAGGGACAGAGGCCACGTCGTACCACGACTGGTTAAGGCTCTGGCGTCTTCCATCTGTCAGCGCTCTGCTTAAGAAGCCAGAGGAAGCCGCCTGCAACGAGCTGCAGGTGTGGGCCACGCCTCCTCAGCCAACCAGACACACCTGTGGAATAGAGTTAGAGTAGAGCAGCACAGAGAATCCTGACACTACCCCCCCCTCAACGGCCGCCTCCTGGCGGCCCAGACGAAGAGGTGCTGGGCTGAGTAGCCCAAAAATCTGAAATCAAGTCCTTATTCAAGATAGTAGCTGAGGAAACCCACGAGCGCTCCTCAGAGCTACAACCCTCCCAGTCGACGAGGTATTGGTGACCCCTACCTCGCCGACGGGCATCCACAACCCTGAGAACCCGAGGGTTCTGACTGTCCTGGGAGGGTGGAGGGGGTCCGGAAGGAGGGCACAAGTTGCTGTCCAAAACGGGCTTGATCTGGGACACATGAAAAGTAGGGTGTACTCGGGAGTGAGGGGGCAAACGTAAACGGACAGTGCTCGGGTTAATCACTGTCTCTATCTCATAGGGACCAGTGAACCGGGGAGCAAGCTTTTTAGCGGATGGATTGGACAAAACGTCTCTGGAAGATAACCAAACCTTCTGACCGGGGCGATACTGAGGAGCTGGTCGGCGGTGCTGGTCGGCAAACCTCTTGCTCCGCTCTGCGGTGCGAGTGAGGGCAGTGATGGTTGATCTCCAGATGTCCTGGCAGCGAGCAATGTAGTCATTTACGGATGTGAAGGGAATCCTGAGTTCCTCTGTGGGTAGAAGTGGAGGCTGATATCCCAAAGCAACCTCAAAAGGTGAACGTCCAGTAGCTGAGGTGATGTGTGAATTAAGGGCATACTCCACCCAGGGCAAAAACTTGTTCCAGTCGGAGGGTGAAGATGACGTAAGGCAGCGGAGAGTAGTCTCTAGTTGCTGGTTCATGCGTTCAGTTTGGCCATTAGTCTGAGGATGATATCCAGAGGTGAGTGTATAACGGGCACCCAGAGCAGAGCAAAAGTGCCGCCAGACCTGGGAGATAAACTGAGGACCCCGGTCAGAGAGGATATCAACAGGGATGCCGTGAAGTCTGAACACATGTCTGATAAGAAGCTGAGCTGTCTGGAGTGCGTTGGGTAATTTGCGGATGGGAATAAGATGACAGGACTTAGAAAACCGATCAACTACCGTCAAAATAGTTGACATACCTTGGGACAAGGGGAGACCGGTAACGAAATCAATCGCTATGTGGGACCATGGACGTCTGGGGATGGGAAGAGGATTTAACAAACCGGAAAGTGGCTGTGTAGAAGACTTATTCTGGGCGCAAACGGGGCAGGCGAGAACATATTCTCGAACATCCTTCGTCCATGAAGGCCACCAGAATCGCCGGGATACCTGGGACTGGGTTCTAAAAATGCCCGGATGGGCGGAAAACTTCGTGTCATGACTCCAACGTAGAACCTCAGGACGAACAGACTGGGGAACGTACTTAAGCCCAGGTGGCCCTGTACCTGGGTCCGGGTCTAAGAGTTGGGCCTGTCTGATTCTGTCCTCCAGATCCCAATGCAGCGCTCCAACCGTACAGGTGGGAGGAAGAATCGGTTCCGGCTCCCTCTCTTGTTCAGAAGATGTAAACAGACGGGACAGTGCATCAGGCTTGACATTTCTGGAGCCGGGTCTGTAGGTGATGGTGAGGTTGAATCGAGAGAAAAACAAAGACCAACGGGCCTGTCTAGAGTTGAGTCGACGGGCTGACTGCAGATAGGAGAGGTTCTTGTGATCTGTCCATATTATGATGGGCTGCTCGGATCCCTCTAACCAGTGCCGCCACTCCTCCAACGCTAGTTTAATAGCTAGTAGCTCACGATCACCTACATCATAGTTCTGCTCTGCTGGTGATAAACGACGGGAAAAGAACGCACAAGGGTGCAACTTACAGTCTACCTCCGACTGTTGGGACAAAACCGCTCCCACCCCGGTATTAGAGGCATCGATCTCTAAGATAAACTGTTTGGCTGGGTCGGGGTGAACTAGTATGGGAGCCTGGGAAAAACGGGCCTTAAGTTTACTGAAAGCCTCCTCGGCCTCTGGACTCCAGACATAAGGTACTTTGGGGGAAGTGAGAGCATGTAAAGGGGATGCTACCTGACTATAGTTCCTGATAAAGCGCCGATAGAAGTTAGCGAAACCAAGAAAGCGTTGGAGCTGTTTGCGCGACTCAGGAACAGGCCATTCCACCACTGCCCTTATCTTTTCCGGATCAGACTTCACCTGTCCGCCCTCTAAAATCAGACCAAGAAAGGAAACAGAAGACTGGTGAAAATCACACTTCTCGGCCTTAACAAATAAGCGATTCTCTAATAATCGCTGGAGAACAAGACGGACGTGTTGTTTATGTTGTTCTAGGTCACGAGAGTAAATCAGGATATCGTCAAGATAAACGAAAACAAAAACATTCAGAAAATCCCGAAGGACATCGTTCACTAATGCTTGAAAAACTGCCGGGGCATTGCACAAACCAAAAGGCATGACTAAGTATTCAAAGTGACCTAGCGGGGTCTTAAAGGCCGTCTTCCACTCATCCCCCTGTCTCACCCGAACCAAATGATAAGCGTTGCGCAGATCAAGTTTAGTGAAGATCTTAGCATTCTGGACTGGTTCGAGGGCTGAGGATAATAGAGGGAGCGGGTACTTGTTCTTAACGGTTATTTGGTTAAGCCCTCGATAATCGATACAGGGTCGAAGGGTTCCATCCTTCTTACCAACGAAAAAAAACCCCGCGCCCAACGGGGAGGATGAAGGACGGATTAACCCCGTAGCTAGAGATTCCCCTATATACTTCTCGAGCGCTTGACGTTCTGACCTGGAGATGTTGTAGAGCCGACTCACCGGTAGTGGAGCCCCAGGCAAAAGGTCAATAGCGCAATCGTAAGGGCGATGTGGGGGAAGTGAACAAGCCTGAGTCTTACTGAATACTCTCTGAAGATCGTAGTATTCCTCCGGAACTAGTGATAGGTCAAGAACGTCCCCAGATTCTGTCTCAGGGGAAGGGGTAACAGATACAGGACGAGCGGACTGTAAGCAACGAGAATGACAAGCTGGAGACCAAGATTCTAATCGGGACTCGGCCCAGTTAAACTGCGGGCTGTGGACACTTAACCAGGCTAAACCCAAAACAACGGGTGAACGCTTTACAGGGAACACAAAAAACGAAAGTTGTTCCCGGTGGTTACCCGAAACTATCACTACTAGAGGTCGAGTGCGATGGGTGATTAAGGTTAAACTCTGCCCATCCAAGGACGACACCCGGAGAGGCTCGGGTAAAGGTTCGACCGGCACACGAAGCTGATCCACTACGGTTTGGTCAATTAGGTTGAAGTCCGAACCGGAATCAACTAGAGCCGAGACATCGAAAGTATCCTGATCAAACATTAACGTCACTGGTAAATGTAAGCGAGAAAGAGATGGCGCCTTAGTTACTACTCGGGGGCTAGAACTATTAACGTCCACCGTTCTCCCCGTTACGAACGGTGGACTGGATCTTTTGGCCGAACCGGACAATCCTTAAGGAAATGACCTTCCCCTCCACAGTATAGACATAAGTTGCCCGCGAAACGCTGTTGACGCTCCTTATTGGTTAAACCAACCTGGCCCAACTGCATGGGTTCAGGAGGTGATGGAGCGGACCGCGGTTCCCTATGGGTGAGCGTGGAAGGGGTGGATGATCGCATGACTTGGTTCTGTCTAACTCGGCTCCGACTACGTAGCCGGGTATCCAACCGGATGGCTAGCGCCACAAAATCCTCAAAATCCCCGGGTTCCTCCACCCGGGCTAATTCATCCTTAAGGGACTCATCAAGAGCCTGAAAAAATACTGCCTTTAACGGTCTTGGTTGCCAATCCGCCGCTGCGGCAACCGTACGAAACTCCACTGAGAAGTCAGATACGCGTCGACCGCGCTGTCTTAACGAAAGGAGATGACGAGACTGATGAGCCGAATCTAACTCGGGCGAAAAAATAGTCTTAAACTCGGTAACGAATTCCTGAAAAGTAACCCCGAATGACTGACAATCAGGGAATCGAGCCTCAGCCCAACTAAGTGCCTTACCTGTTAGGAGTCGTAGTACATAAGATATCTTAACCTCATCTGAGGCGAAAGTCTGGGGGGATCGGTTAAACACCAGTTTACACTGAAAAAGGAATCCTCCGCAACTCCCATGGTCACCAGAGAATTTCTCCGGACTAGGTGACGCGCTCTCAAGTGGCGGAGCCCAAAGCTGATTATCAGTGCTCGGAGCGACGGGAGGCGGGGTGCTAATGTTTTGAGTGACAGGCGACGTCATCGCGGAAGTAACTGTGTCCATGAGCTGGCTAAACTGAGCGGCTAATCTATGAAGCTGCTCCTGTGTTGAATTTACGGCTAAACCTAGCGACTGCATCTGCTCTTGCTGTGCGGCTAACTGCCGCCCGAACGTATCCGCTGGACTTTGGTGGCCAGAGCCTTCTTCTGTCATGGTTTTCAGGTGACGAGTCCACATGCAGATACGATCGGGAGGCAAAACACAGTTTTAAGATGTTTATTATAAGAAACAGGCAGATCTAAGGACGGGACTACGGGTGAGTCGGCTGGGTCAGAACGTCAAGGCTGGCGAGTCTGTAAGAAAGAGGAAGTCAGAAACTCTGAAAGTTGAACCAGGGGAATAGCTAGAAGTGCGCTGCTTACCATTTAGCCGGGCGGACCTAACCGGGAAGAAGTAGCGTCGGGAATACTCTATGATTCTACTCAGCTGGAGTTAGGCGGCTGGTGGCTGAGGATGGCTGATGTAACTGGCGAGGGATCCTGAGCGAACCTCGTCGGCAACGGTTGACAGATGGATTAACCAGAGTGAATGCAGAACCAGCAGGAACCGGGAGAGGGGAACTCAGGCCTCGCTGGGTAACATCCAGGAAGTATGAGGGGAGCGCCAGAGCAAAATCTGAGCAGGCGGTTCTGCTGGTCTGTTTCTTCGGAACGAGACGTCAAGACGGGTGAGTGCATCCAAGCACAAAAATCTGAGGCAAACAGAGATCCAAAAATTAGTCAAAAAACGAAGAGCAAAAACTCACAAGCTGGTGTCCGAGCGTAGGGACAGAGGCCACGTCGTACCACGACTGGTTAAGGCTCTGGCGTCTTCCATCTGTCAGCGCTCTGCTTAAGAAGCCAGAGGAAGCCGCCTGCAACGAGCTGCAGGTGTGGGCCACGCCTCCTCAGCCAACCAGACACACCTGTGGAATAGAGTTAGAGTAGAGCAGCACAGAGAATCCTGACACCGAGCCAATTTATTTATGTAGGACTTTTTAAAAAATACCAAAAGTTGACCAAAGGGCTTTACAGCTTAGCATAGATATGTAATTGTTATTTTGATTTAACTTTATTGGTCTGTTGCATGTATTTGGGTTGATTTTACGAGTCACTGTGATAGACTGAATTATTTCATGGTGCAATTCAGCACATAGACTTTGAATCAATTAAAATAGATACTTAAATAATTGTGTAAAATTGGAAATGTATTATTTTCATTTGGATTTTATGTAAGGCGTGTATAAATTATGTTTTAGTTACTTCGCTTTGGGAGTTTTAACTTTGAAATGTTAAAACTCCCAATGTGGCCTGTTGTTGTGCCACATTATGGCATCAAAGTTCTTCATTATCTTGATCTTTTCGTTGCTGTTATTGCCTGGAGACCTGAACACCGGCGACTTCTCCACTACTCTATGCAGAACTGAGCCGGTATACGGTACGGCACCACATGATGCACTGTGTTGATCCCACAATTGGGAAACTGTTGGGCGGCGGCAGCATAACAGACAGAAAACAGACCACAGGAGTCTGTGGGAGAAGGTGCAACATTTGTCTGTTCAGCGTGGGGTGGAGAGGACGGTCTCTTCTGTGTCCTGCCCTCCTCCACAGTCTCCAGCCAGCCCTCCTGATAATCTTGTCCAATCTTTGGGTGTCTCTTGCTCTTCTGTTGCTCCCACAACAAACAGCCGTGGAAAAGAAGACAACAGACTTGTGAAAGATGTTCAACATCTTGCTGCATACATTGAAGCAGGGGTCACCAACACGGGGCACGCGGCCACCAGGTAGGCCTGACATGCGGGCCCGTTCAGAAAATAGCACAACCCTCCAGTGAGCTGCATCTAAAATGTTATTTTAATTAGTTGCTCTTCCTTTTTAATCATACTTGTATTTACATAGATTTAAAATGATAAATGCAAGTTAAAACATCGTATGACACAGTAGCAATGAAGTAGCTCTCGACTTCTCAAAGGTTGGTGAACCCTGCATTAAAGGACCCAAGTTTCCTCAGGAAGGAAAGTCTGCTCATTCCTTTCCTGTCTGTGTTACATTTCCAGTCCAGTCAGTTAGAGTTGCGCCGATGCCATTTTTTGGCCCCGATACCTGGCTGTGCAGTACTGGCCGATACAGATACTATACCGATACCATCTGTTTGAAATTGATGTGTGTGTGTATATATGAAGAACTGCATACTACTTAGGGTAGTAGAACTTTTTACTGCCTACCTGGAATGGGTGACAATAGTTGAATAAAACTTTGGCTCTCAAAGGCCAAAATAGTGCAACTTTCGTGAAATTATAACATGTATAATAATAGTGCAACAGTAAGACAGTAAAATCGCATTAATAATTGAATAATCCCTTTTAAACCCTGAGTTTTGGCTCTCAAATACCAAAATAGTGCAACTTTCATGAACTTATATAACATGTATAATACTAGTCAGGAGAGAGAAGGCTGCGTTTAAGTGACATACAAACATCAAAATGGTATCGGTGCCCTATTTGTTGGTACTCACCGATACTGATACCACCATTTTAGTGCTGGATCGGAGCCCCGTCTGATACTGGTATCGGTATCGGTGCAACACTACAGTCAGTTGTCAGCCACGAACCTCCAGGTATCTGCAGCCGTCCACCTCGTCCCCCTAGATCTGTGCAGGCATCTTCCTCCTCCAGACGTCTATCTCCATCTCCTTGGTCTTGACAACGTTCAGCCTTATGTGGTTCAGTTCGGTCCAATTTACAGATCTGTCCCCCCTCCTCTCCGCCTCCTGTACACCCCACAACAGCCCCGTCATGACTTGGTGTCGTTGTTGAACGTCTCTGCTTTCACCAGACGTTTACTGGCCGACACCCGATTTAAACAGTTTTCTCAAGGTCTAACCTGGAGAAATCTAGTTTCATTTCGTTCCTCAAAGCGTACGTCGCAAAGTTTATCACAAAATAAAGTATACCAAAGCATCATGTTGTCTGTTAATGAATTTGCTAACAAAAAGAGGGACTTTGAAGTGTATATCCATTCATTGAAGACGACAAAAGTCTGATTTTCCTCTTTATTATTATTATTATTTAGACGAAGAATCAGAGCCGATCCAAGAACTATTGGACGAATTTGATCAGAAATAATATTTCAATAGGATTTACACATCAGTCACAATTTAAATCATTATCTAAACATCAGCACAGCGGGTTTTTATCTTCATCCATGAGAAAATAAATAAACAAATTCTTCATCCAACTAAATGGTTAAAGGTTTGAAAAAAATTACACGTGGCGACACGTCTGCATGTCAAAGTTCAAATTAGAAGTCGAAATGCGAAGTTGTATTCAGTAATAATAAATCTTGTAATGATAAGTAGTTGCATTTATGTACATTGTGAGCAACTTTAAAAAGTAATAGACTAAACAGAGCCCTCTACTGTACATAATGTCACTTTTAAGGTCCAAATAAGGTCTGGATAAAGATGTTTTTGTTTTGATGTTTTGCCTCATCAAACCTCCATATATTGTCCGTATCACTGATCTTTTAGTTTTTTTGAGAAGCTTATATAGAAACTAATATTAAATACAAAATATGGCACTGCTTTTTGGACTTTAGGTCCTTTTCCTTAAAATGCTTTCAAGTTTCTTGTACTGAACTCAGTTTAAATCAAGTTTTGCGATTTGTAATTTTTGGTGTTGTGTAAAGTGAATTATCACACAATGTGAATAAATCTAGGATGAGGTTGTCTAAATTTAAATTTGGGTTTGAGGTGATTTAAGGTTGCAGGTGCAAAACCCAGAAAGGTTTAGTGTCTCAATTTGCATGGAAATGTTTTAATTTTATATCCGAGTTTCGACTGCAAATGGAAGGTAACAAGTTTCACAATATGTGGGGGTGGGTTAAAAAAAATAAAACAAAGTAAAACCAAAATGTTTTGTGCTCAAATGCCCACAGTCTCGTTAAAACGGGAGTAAAATATCTAAAATCTTTGGTCTGGAAAGGTTTGAAAGTTAGAAATCCACCCATCCAAATGTTGCCAACCACACCTTCATTTAAGTGTAAAGAGTTGGTTCCCTGAAAGCATTTTAAGTCATTGCCATATGTCTAAATATTCCATTTGCAACAAAAAAGGGCTTTTTACAGGGTTCCCGCGGATCCTTAAAAAGTCTTAAAAGGCATTGAATTCTGTAATATAAAACTAAGGCCTTAATTGGCATTAAAATGTCTTAAATCAGTCTTTCTTAGGTCTTAAAATTGTTACCAGGTCATAAATAGGACTTTATTTTTGTAATCCTTACCAAAGAGTGAAATAATTGACACAATTATAATTTTTTAAATTTACCAAACGGCTCAATGTAACCATTATTGGTTCCGTCCCGATAGCAGAACCAATAAAAACTGTTGCGGCCGGACCATAGCTGCGAAAAAGTTGGCACTGGTTATGTTGTGGTTTTTAAAACTGATTTATAGTTTATTTTAGTGGGGAACAAAACAAAGTTTGTGAATTCAGTTCAGTAGTTGTTAAAAATGTATCTGTAATTTGTGTGTTTTTTTAGCTTTCTTCCTATATGGAATGTTTTTCAAAAATTTAAACATGTCTACTGGGCCAGAAAGTAATGGTTTATGTTAAAATAAACATTTGGGTGAAGTTGTCGCAACCAGGTTTTTCTTGTTTATCGTGAAGTTGGTCTTAACTTTTTATTTCAAGTGGCATTAAAAAGTCTTAAAAAGTCTTGAATTTAACTTGCCTTACGCTGTAGGAACCCTGTTTTAAAAACAGATGGAGTAAACAATTTACGTCATGGATTTTAATTTGAATCTTCTTATGTCGGTGCACAGGGGCCGACTGACGGAGGAGGTCTGAGTTGAAGAAAGCGGTATGGACGAGGAAGTAATAATGGTTGAGATGGAACAAGAAGACCCAGTTAGCAGCAAAGGGGAGGCCGGTGCCTACATGGTCGAAAACAGTCCAGTTAAAAGGGGAAGGGGGAGGCCACAAGGTTCCAAAAATAAAGAGGTTTCTGCTTTAAACCTGATCCAGGATTCGCCTGATTCCAACGGCCCGCCTAGACGAGGAAGAGGACGTCCGAAAGTCTATGAAACAAAACCCACGGAGCAGCAAGACCCTGGAAAAGCTCCCGCAGAAAGCTCCATTACAGCTCACAGGGGCAGAGGGAGACCGAAGGGCTCCAAGAACCAGAACAAAAGCGAAGCCGCCGCTAAAACAGAACTCTCGCCAAAGAAAAGAGGACGGCCAAAAAAGACTGACACGGTCAAGGAACCGGCTGCCGAAGGCTTAGTGAACGGTGGCTCAGATGCTCCCAAGCGAGGGCGTCCAAAAGCATCCATAAAGCGCAAGTCTGAGAGCGTTACGAGTGGAGAGGAAGACGAAGGCAGCCCCGTAACACCTCGGAAAAGAGGCAGACCAAAAGGAGCTCGCAATAAGAAGTCGAGGATGGAACGGGAGTACAGCGATTGGGACGCGGAAGCCTACAGAACCCAGAAATTGCTGAAGGCGTCGAGAAGTCGGCCCAGGAAGCCTGTGGTGAAGTACAGCGTTGGGTCTTCTAAGACAATCTCAAACAAACCTCGGCGAGGGAGAGGTAGACCGAGGAACAACTCCGACGGCTCTCAGCCAGTAAAAAGAGGAAGAGGTCGGCCTAAAGGGTCTTTAAACAAGAAACCGTCTTCATTCAACACATCTGGTCTTCCTGTAAAAGGGAGGAAGCCCGGCCGGCCGCGATTACAGCCACGCAAAAGGGGACGACCACGGAAGCATCCTCTGCCTTCTCCAGAGGAGCTGAAGAAGCCTAAAGTATGGAAACCTCTAGGGAGGCCGAGGAAATACCCTCGAGTCGACCCTCCGGAGGAAACATCGCCGGCGTCTCGGCGAAGCCGCGGTCGGCCGCGCAAGTCAAAGTCCAAGAGAGGCGCTCACCTACGAAAGAGCGTGCCGACGACTCCGTCCTCCCCGCGCGCTCCTTCCGACAGACATCAGAGGAAAGCGGGGCCCTCGACGACAGCAAGGAGCGAAGAGGGTGCCGTTCGGAAAAGGGGACGCCCCAAAGGCTCGCTCAACAAAAACAAAGCCAGGGGGGGCTCGCAGCGTGACGGTGTGCTCCCCAACCACCCCAAGGCAGAGAGTGACTGTCCTGCTGACGGGATGGAAACAGCACAAGAGTCGATGGAGGCGGAGTCGATACCCGTTAAGCACACAGAGGAGACAGAAGAGACTGTCCTGGTTCAGGACGTTAGCTTTGACATCAGCGAGGAGGCTTGATGGACCATCCAGTCTGACCAAAACGTTCTCTGTAGTCATTGCTGTCGAGTCATAGATTACATGTTTTTAACCTCCCGTCGGTTCGCTAGGCTAGATTTTTCAGCGGCGTCTTTTCTAACATGGTCATCTCTTCTATCGTGCTTGTTTAAAGCTATTTCTGTCGTCTGATTGTGAGGAAAGAGGTGAGATTGAGAAGCAATTTTAGTAGGTTCCAGATGCGCAGCTCTGGTTTGCTCGCGAACTTCACGTTTTTTCGTGGTCTGACCTGGTGAATCAGATTTCGACCGACTGACGCGTTTTTTTTTTTTTGTTTGTTTTTTGTTTTTATCATAAACAGAAATATCTCTTCCGGTTTGTTGAGTCAGATTTTTTCCTTTAGTTTCTCCAAGACTGTGACAGTGCTGGACATTTGCATGAAGGAATAACAGGATTAGCTAAATTTCTGCGTCCAAGCATAGGTCTCTATCCATTTATCTGAATTTTACTGCCATATTTTTCGGACCATAAGGCGCATTAAATATTCTTCCCAAGTGTGTAATATCACTCCGCCCCTTCACGTACACAGCTCCCTATCCGTCTCTGTCGGGAGGACAGAGTAATTGGACTACACTGCCCTGTTTCGAACAAAAGGCCAAATTAAACGTAACTTTTTTATTGAATTATCTTACTAGGTTTATTGTTGCTAGCGCGTACTGCAGGCATGAGCTGCCTAAAGGCTCCTACATACTCGGACGTACTGTGAGCCGTGCTGACTTTCCACGGACGTTTTACCCTCCATAGTCCAGCGTACTGTTGTCTACATTTATTATTGCAAATTGCTACAATTTCTACACTTTGTGCCAGTGGGACGAAGCGGCGGAACGGATGGTAAGATTTGTGATTAGCTAGCTGAGCACCTAGAGCCGTTTCTTTTCCAGCAGACTCCCACCTGTCAGTGAGAACAGAGAGGGAATTGTGATGACGTGCATCCTTGCGACCGCCTGCTTGGAGTAGCTCAGCGTCACATATAAAACAGTTCGATGTCACGACTTCTTGCCTCCGAGAAGTTTGTAGTGTTGAGCTCTGCACGTACCTGTATGCGTAGAGTACGCCTCGAGTACGCGCGGACCTTAGCGGAGTGAAGTATGCCTGAGTATGTTTACATGAATGTGCTTCTAGTTTACACAGGCAGGCAGTCTTGTAGACAGTTCAGAGGTCCGATCAGGTAGCGACACATTGTACCGTAATTTTCCGAATATCCATCGTTGCTTATCAAAGTCGTACTTACACGTTTTAACAGATTTTTTTAGCACATTTTACCTCATAAAATCGGTCAGTAAGCACAACGGTAATCATATATAAGACGCGCCGGAATTTAAGCCCATCGATTTTTGAGAAAATTTAAGGATTTTAAGTGTGCCGTATAGTCCGAAAAATACCGTAAGTTCAAAACAAAATGCATCAAGGTACATGCAAAATGTTGGGACTTCTTTTTGATGCATTTGCTAAAAAAGAAAAAATATATATTTTCCTCCATCTGATGTACCGGTCACTGATCAAAACGGGCCGATTCCGATCTCTGGCTGGTTGATCGGTGCATCCCTGCTTTTACCAGACTTTCAGATCTAGTTTGGAATCTAGTTGGTGGGAGATATGTGAAAAAAGGGGAAACTAATAAGTTTCTGTATTTTTAAATGCAGTATTTTTGTTTTATTTTATTGTTTTTCTTTTTTATGGAAAAAAAATAGGTTTACATTTAATTTATGACAAATTGCGATCCTCTTATAGTAAGCTAAAGTGTTTATGTAATTTCTAACCCGAATCTCTTAGATATTCCCAAATGTTTTTATTTATACACCCCTTTGTCTCCAAAACTGTTGTAATATTAAAAGATAATTTGTAAAATCTCTATATTTGACATTAAGGAAAAGCTCCTTGCCAGATAAAAAACATGTTTTGAGTTGTACGTAGTCTTTCAAGTTACAAGAAAAACTGTGAAGGAACAATTACATATATATTTTTTTGTACCACAGTACTCACACAAGCCTCAATCCTCATAGATAAAAATTAATCTTTATTGTTGCAGAATACATAAAAATACAATAAAATGTGTCCTCTGTGTTTGCTCATGGAGTGGCAGTCTGTGGGATTGGAACCTGGGAACTTGCAGCCTCTCCAAGGCATTAGTACCCACTCCAACCACTAAATATGTTGCATATATTTACTTTTTTTGTCTGTCCGATCCGTTGTTTCAAAGCCATCATCACAGCTTGACAATTACTGATAATCAGTTAATTGGGGAGGAAATTGGAGGCTGTTGACTTTATGAATTTTATGTTTCTGCCTTTTTAAAATGGCCAAAATGTGATTTTATTTATTAAACCCATGGTGCACTCATTATAGAAAAAATAATAAGAATAAAAAAGAAACATGAAAATAGGTTTCAACTCTGAATCTGAGCATATTTATGTAATTGGAATGACTTAATCTACTTCAAGCTTCCTTTTGGAATTAAGTCTTTTGATATTAAACCTTTTTAATTGTTCCAGAGCCAGCTATCGCAAATATTGTTCATGACTCCCAAGTTTTTCTGCGTCGCCTCAGTGCCAAAAGCCTTGAATGTACTTTATTTGAACTGACGGTCCATTAATTGCGTTCCTCCAGTGGTCAGAGCGCCACGTCTCTCCCCTGCAGCTCCTCCTCTTTCTATCTACTTCCTTCTATGAGCAGGTTCTTGTCTTTTAAACGTTAGCCGTGTTGACGTCATTGCTTTTCTTTCTTCTTACATATTTTGCTCATTGTTGAGATCAGACTAACTGACTTCACCGACGTTCATGTGTGTTTTTTTTTGGGGGGGGGGGGCTACTTTGTGTATTGTACATGATTATGACTCCTATTGGTAACTTTGTGAATCTAAAGAGGGAATTAGGCTTCGTGGGGTTGCATCATTTTAAGTGGATATTTGGATTTTTGAGACTCAAAATTTGTGAAATTATGTTTGAATTTGAATAAAATGTTCATTGTGCCATTTTAATTCCTGTTGGTTCTTGTATTTTTTTGATATATTTTTAGGTTATATAAACACTCAGCTAAATGACAACACACCCTCAAGTCCTGTTTGTGACTTCACTGATGGACTATGTACCATGAGTCACTGAAGGGACAAAGATTGTTTGTCGAGCAAGATACGTCACTACACACTAAAAATAAAGTGGATCTCTGGTGAAATGCACTTCCTATATATAATTAGTATTAATTAGGTTTTTGTTACTTTGTTTAAAAAAAAAATCACCGTCTAACCCTAATCTAAACCTAATAGACACCTTAATGATAAACCTAACCCACATGGTTCCTACAAAGACAATTTTATTATTTTTTTGTATTTTTAGACTTTTTTTCAATATCTTATTGTCTAATTATGTTCTTCCTTCCTTTTTTGATGTTCTTTTTTTTTCAATATTTGTCCTTTCTTATCTTACCTTGTTTCCTTCATTCTTTTCTCACTCATTGTGAACTTCAGTCCTTGCTTCCTTCCACCTGTCCTTCCTCATGTTTTCAGGTTTTTCCTTCAGACTTGTGTCCTTTCATCTTTCCTAGTGTCCTTCCTTGTTGTCCTTCATTATATATATCCTTCCTTGTGTTTTTCTCCTTTTTCTTTCTTTTCTTTCTTGTGTCCCTTACTCTTTATGTCCTTTTTTGTGTCATTTGCTCAGTTTTATGTCTTTCTTCCTTCTGGCTCTTGTTATTTTCGTTCTTGTCTCCTTCCTCCTGCCCTTGTACCCCTCTGTCCTTCTTTTTGTCTGTCCTTCCTTCATTCCTTGTGTACTTGTTCTCTCTCTCTTACTAATTTATGCGAGTTTCTTCTAAAAGAAACTGGAATTGGTGGTTTTAACTTCTCCACACTCCTGTTAAACACCTCTAGATTATATATTCCACTGTCGTTAGTAAAGACTAATCTGGCCTTTATGTAGGAGTAGCAATATGAGAGCTATAGGCAGTGATGTAGATACAAGTCATAATAAGATATAGGAAAAATCTCTTCAAAAAAAGTCCAAAATGTAGGTATTTGAGGTGAAAAACAAATCACTGCTATGCCAAAGATGTTTTTCAAAGATTTTGTGAATAAAAATCTGCAGTGTTGTGTCCCGATTTTTCTCAGCCGCCTTTGCCCTGATGTCCCTAAAAGAAAATCTCTGCATAAAACAATGGTGGTGGCAGCATCATGCTGTGGGGATGGCTTTCATCAGCAGAGACAGGAATGTTAGTGGGAGTTGATGAGAAGATGGTCGGATCTCAACAAGAACTTGTCCAAGGCTCTAAATGGTTAGACGTGTTTAAATAATAACATGGTTTTGTCGTTATGGTTTACGTTTCAAGTCAGAAACAAGACATAATGAGCCGTCACTGAAACAATAGGGAACAAATGATGCAGAACAATATTTTATACTTAACTATAATTATTTTTGCTTAAAGGTTTGACTTTAATCAGAGTACCAACTCACTCCAAGTAAAGAAAGATGCTCTACTCATAGTGGAGTCACAAGTCTTTTCTAGAATAACCAAGTCAAAGTCCTCACCTCGGTACGAGAAAAGAACAGTACTGGAGAAGAGGTTTTGTGTCTCCTATAAAGCTGTGCCACCGCTAAGCAATAAAACCAGAAGCGAACAAAGATTTACAAGAGAATCGGTGCGGATGACTTGCAAGTAAGCAACATCTTGACGTCCCTTTGTCGTCACCTTCTTGATCTCCCCCAGCTTATCTGATGGGACTCCAGAGCTTTGTGGAATGCTATATCAATCCAGGTTGTGGACAAATTCAAAGTTGAAATGTCTGGGAGAGCGACAGTGTGTGAAGGAGTTGTGTGTTATTAAGTAATTTAGAGCTATGGTTTGAGTCCAGATGAACCCAGACATGTATGTTCTCTACCTTTTCTACCTGGATGGAAAAACTACTCAGTTTATTCCTGCACTCCTCCCACATATTCACAACCGCCCTCAAGATTATTTTACTTATTTGTTTTTATCCTGGGCAACCACTGCTTTTCTTTAATGAACTTTATTGAACAGATTGTATAAACAAACAGACAGTTACACAGAAGAACATTAGACAGGTGCTCTAAAATAAAACAAAAAACAATGAAAAGGAGTGGTGCTTTGTTTAGAATCAATTAAGGGATTTCATGTACTCTTTACACTCATACAAGAAACTTTTGAAGTTAGGGGGGATGTTTTGGAGTATTTACATTTGTGTCTATGAAATTTGCCATAGAAAATGAATAGGTTTGTAATAAAAGTAGCATTAATATATCCGTGGACAAAATACAATATTACACTCTTATAGTCAATTATTATTGTTTTGAGTTTACACATTATATATTGTTCAAGATGAATTGGTAGATTGGGCACAGTGATAGAATAAATGAGATGACGTTTCTGGTTACGTATCGCAAAAACTGCATTTATTTTCAATATCTGAGAATTTAGAAAAATATAAATTTGTCGGATATATGGTGTGTAAAATTTTGATATGAATATCTTTTTTTTTTTGTCTTATTGGAGATACAGTACTTATAAGGCAATAACCAGGCCATCTTCCAGTCAGTTTCCATAAAGATGTTATCCCAAAATGCTTTTGCTTGTGGATTTATCCTCCTCTTTTCGTAAAAAGAATTACGTATGTGTTTGTTGTTGCATTTAGAGTCCGTTGCATCAAGACCATTGATCATAAGAAGGGGTTTTATTCTCAGTGCTACATGATACTGATAATGGCTCCTGATCAGGAGAGAAAGGCCACTAGGGCTGGCCTTAGTTACATAATTAAATTCTTTCTATGTGACAGGAAAGGATTTAAGACTAAGAAAACGTTCATAACTAAGCATTGTACCATGAGAACTGAAAAGGTCACATACAAAAATTACGTATTTGTCAACCCAGTTCTGTAAAAAATTAGATTTTTTTTCCTGATAGTAATGTCTTCATTATTCCAAATTAAGGTTTTGTGAGGAGAAAGGTTGTGGGATTAGCACAGTTTCCACGCTAAGAGAGCCTGTTGGTGAAATGTGGATAGTTTTTCTGGGCAACCACTGCTGTGTGGGCGTTGACAAAGACGTCATGACGTCAAAGGGGAACGTTGTGGCGACGTTGTTGGGATTCAGGATCTCCGGCGGAGTGATACCTCCTCACCGTTGTCCGCTCTCCGTTCACGTATTTGTGATCGTCACAACTTTCTCTCACCTGTCAGGTAACTTTTAGCAGAAACGCGGAGTCGCAACACGACGGAAACGGCGACACAAAAAAACAAAACAAAAAAACACGCAGTTTATAGAAGTGTCGTCGACGTGAATGGACTAAAACCAGGTATGTGTTCCTTTCAGGTCTGATATTTTGTTCCATGTTGTTTAAAGTCGCGGAACAAGTTAATCTGAGAAACTGCATTCCTCTTAGCGAAACTACAGGCCCTATAGCGACAACACAGGCCGGTTACAAAGGTTAAAACATATCTAAAGAAGATTATAAATCGACAGTCATCGAATTGTATTTTGTTTTAAGCGAAACCCAACAGTGTCACTGTGTGCGCCTATGACTAACACCAGAAATCCCATATTTTTTTCCGCTCTGCTGCATGGGCCCCCTCCTCTCTGCAAATCTCTGTAGTCCTTTAAGGTTCAAACTAGTTTGCATGAAATCTGATGAGCCCAACATACTGTTTATGTTTTCCTTACAAGCTGCCATTACAAATTCATACATTTTACAGCCAATTTCATTGAGGTCGTATCTTATCTCATGTGCTAAGAGTAACCATTTAATATTTTATTTAGCCAACAAACAGATGTCCCCATTCACAATGTTTTGTTAATTGATCTATATATATATAAATTTGAGAGAGTTTACACTGGCCACCGTTCTATCTATCTATCTATCTATCTATCTATCTATCTATCTATCTATCTATCTATCTATCTATCTATCTATATATATATATATATATATATATATATATATATATATATATATATATATATATGACAGAGTTTACACTGGCCAGTGTAAATTGTAGGCAGCTGCTCTTCCTGAGCTTCTATCATGCTTTTGTTAGTATCTGCCAGTATGGACTTTCCCCTAGCAACTGTTTACTTTTCCAATAAAAATAATAAATGTACACCTTATTCTAAATATAATTACACAATAAAAAAGGAATTGTTGTTCAACTCAAAATGTTAACTGTACTGTTATTGGTCTGTGTACATTATATCATTAGGAACATTAAAAAAAATCCAAAAAAAAACAAAACATTAAAAACCGAAAGAGATTTGCAAGCATTTATTTAAGTCTTTCTGATAGTTTTCTACTGGCAGCTTTACTACAACAATAGAATAAAATTCTGAAAAATTAGTTTTAGAGCCACCTCAAGAGTTTAAGTGGCTCCATATGGCCACCTGTATGAAATATTTCTGGAGGCGCCACTGAAAACACTTATTTCAACGTTGGCCTGTCTGTTTGAGAAGGGCATACTTGTATCAGAGATATTTCTGAGTACTTCAAGAATAGTAATTTGTTTGCAGGTTACACAGGCTCACAATGTCAGCAAACAGAGGACTGGAATTGTTGCCCAAAAACAACAACAACAACAACACAATTTCATCTTGGAAAAACCACAAACAAACAGCTTTGGGTAGAAATTGGATTTTTATTTCAGGCTAAGAGAAGCAATCTCACTACATAGGGAGTCTACGGGGTAGGGCTGGGCGATACGGTTCAAAATTATATCACAATATATTTATTTATATCTGCCAAGAATGCCCACCACAGATGCTTGTACCAATTTATAAAACTCCTCAAATGTAACAGTTCAGAAACATTTGCTGTAAAAAAATAAAACACATAAAACCAGGAACGTCAGTCAGTGAAATGTCCTATCACCTTTATTGAATAAAGTTTTATCATTAATTACTGTCCACCCCTGCGGGGCATCATGGCTTTGATATCTGGGTTGCTGAATCTATCGGCCCACATGGAGCTGCATGGCACCAGTGCAGCCCAAAGCAGCCCTTCGATAAAGAATTGATAGGAACGTCATCAGGTCGGCTGATGTCAACATGTCGATCTCCACCAAAGGCAGGAAGCGCTGAAGGCGACTCGGGATTTTGCGTCTTGCAAACTTTGTTGGCCCTCCAGATCCACTGACAGCTGTATGTGGAGTTTCACGAGCCGAAAGGTCTCCAACGTCGTGATGGAACCACGCAGTGCCGTCTTTTGTCTGTGGATCCAGACGTTATGCCCACATCAGCAACTTTTTGTTTTTTTTTGTCTTTGCAACAAGAGTGGGGTTGAAATGTGTCGTCTTCCTCCTCATCTGATGTTAGCCCTATCAGATGAGCTCAATCACGTTGCATCTTCATCACTTGAAGGATCTGTGACGTTTTCGCTCTGAAATGCGACGTCGCCACCGTCGGATTCACAGCAGGACACGATCTGAAGCATTGCCAAAGCCTCCTGATCGTCATCCTTCTTGACTGCCTTGGTTGTGACTTTGTGAAGTCTGGGTCTGTGTGCAAAGCATGACCTTTTTATCTATGGTTGTTTTCTGCTTACGACATTCACACACCCTTCTCCTCCTCCATTGAATCCCATTTGTTTGATGCCCATTGAGACTCGCCAGTGACCTGCTAAACCAGGTGATTTAATGACCTGCTAAACCAGATTATCCTGTGTGTCTGTGTGGGTCAGGGGTTGCTGGCAGGAAACGGCTCATTAAATCACCTTTTTACAAACGGAGGCAATCGCCCGTGTGTTGGACTTAATCACACCTTTGGGTGTGTGAGCAGACTAGAGTCTGCACTCTGGGTTAAATACTTCAGTATTTAAAAAAAACTAGACTCTCATTTCCTATATGAAACTGCGTACTTTATTGTTATTTATATACAAAACCAACTTAAAAGCCAACGAGTAATTCAATTAAATTTTATTTATATAGCACCAAATCATGAAACATGTCATCTCAAGGCACTTTACAAAATCAAGTTCAATCATATTATACAGATTGGGTCAGATTATACAGATTGGTCAAAAATGTCCTATATAAGGAAACCAGTTGATTGCATCAAAGTCCCGACAAGCAGCATTCACTCCTGGGGAACCGTAGAGCCACAGGGAGAGTCGTCTGCATTGTACATGGCTTTGCTGCAATCCCTCATACTGAGCAAGCATGAAGCGACAGTGGGAAGAAAATTGGTCGGTCCCATCAGGCAATACTCCCAATACCACAACCCATCACATACGCACGCGCCCGCATACGCATAAAACACCAGCATCCCCTTGATCACGCAACTGATTTGCGTCACATGACACAAGACAAGCCAATCAAATTTTAGATACCAGAATTTATTGCTTTCTCATAGGCTGTGGTCCCTGAGCATGATAAATGTGTCTGCCATGTTATAAATAAAATCCGCACCAAATTTTTATTTAACTTTTTTTCTGACGTTCCAGCACACACGCCCCGGATTTATTTACACTTACAATCATTATATTACAGCTTACAACATTTACAGAATAAAAATACATAAAAAAAACTCACACCTGCTTTAAATATTCCAGAAAAAGTGTCTCTGTTTGTCATTATGCTGGATGAAGTCCCTGGCTATCCTCCAAGCATCCACTGTGGTCAAAAGATCCCTGTGTGTGGGCGCACATCAAGCTATTTAGTCTTTTCTGGGTCATTGTTGATCTCAGATAGGTCTTGATACGACGGAGGGACGAGAAACACCTCTCAGCACTTGCAGTGGACACAGCCTTAAAGCTAGCTAAGCTAACGAAGCTAACGGAGTAGCGGCGGTTAGCGAAGCTAACGAAGCAAACGAAGTAGCGGCGGTCATAAGCAGCGCAGAGGTGGCTTGCAATTGTGTGGGAAAACTTTTGTTTACATCACATGACACAATCAGCCAATACATTTTTAGATGGGATGATTTATCGCTTTCTCATTGGACAATGATGCTGCTGCCATAGACTACTGTGCATTTGAAAAAATAGCTATTGAATAATTAAATTAAATTTATATATATATTATTTTACATGTTTGATCATCAAAAGTAGGTAGGGCTGCAGCCCTTCCTACTTTTGATGATCTTTTTTTTTTTATTCAGTAACAAAACATAAACCTGATATTTTAGTTTTCCGTTTATTGGAGTATCTCTTCCGAAACCCCTTTTTTCTCTTTCTCTTAAATCAAAGCTGTGGAGACTTAAGCCCTTACAGTATGAACCTGATTGTCCTGTGTGTGGGGGGGCGGTGTCAGCCATGTAGAGCGACACACCCATGATAAACATTGAGCTTTGGTTGTATTGTTTGGATATAAAACGGACGTGTTGTTGTTCTTCACAGGGAAATCTGTCCCGAAAAAAATGGCTTCCTTGAGCCGGAGGAGCGGTGGCAAACAGTGAAGCTCTTGTCCGTGCAACTGGATATCGACTGAAACGGGAATAAAAAAAAAGTAAATCACATTGGACAGTTTCAGAATGGCTGCCCACGACGGCGTACTCGTGGGTTTGAATGACGCGGCTCCTCCGCCTGACGATTCAGAAGCAGAATCAAAAATGGGAGAAGGTGAACTGCCACAAGACGGCGACAGCATTGAAGAGGAGAGACGGGAGCGCACGGAGATGTCGGAGGCGACCACTTTACCGTACCCTGGAGACAAAAACAAGAAGCTGCTGCTGGACCAGGAGGAGGACGCCTCTGGGTCTGAGGAGAGGGACACTGGGATCAGCCAGGGAGGGAGTCAGGATCTCTCCGAGGAGCAAAGCCAAGCGGAGGGAGTGGTGAGGAGCACGGCCCGGCGGCGGAGCGACGAGATCAAGCTCAAGAGGAACGACAAAGGGTACGACTCGCTCACGGACGAGGAGGAGGAGGAGGAGGAGGAACGCGACAAGGAGTGGAGGTCGGAGAAACCCTCCATTGGTTTCACTCCAAACGTCACGATTGTGCGTCCGACCACCAAGGAGCACTCGGAGGAAAACCTGTACCCCAGGGAGGAGGAGGTGACGGCGGAGCAGAAGGTGTGGCTGGAGCCCGAAGCAGACTCTCATTACGCCGAAGATCAGGACGACAAGTACTGTGAGTATCCGACGTCATCCAGAACCGTGTTCATCAGGACTAAAAACGAATCGACTGATTTTCCAAGCAGGGGCGGTTCTAGCCAGGGGCCAACAGGGGCCCATGCCCCTGTAGAAATGGCCTTGGCCCCTGTATTACAAGCATGATGGCAAAGAAACCATAACTGATTGGTCACTTTGACCAATATTTTTTTTTTTTACCTATACAGCTTTACTTTAAAAAGAATTTAAAACGTAAGATGTTTCACGTTTAGCTTTAGCCGTATTGAGCAGGGGGCAAAGTTTTCAACTGCTAGATCGGGCGTCTGAAAACTGCAGTTCCAGAGCCACAAGTGGCTCACTTAATATTATTACACAGTTAAATATTGCCATTTTATTGTTTTTTTTTTTTGTTTTTTTTCTGTGCCCCTGTGAAAAAACACTGGCCCCACCTTGGCCCCCCTGGTAAATTTGGTCTAGAACCGCCCCTGTTTCCAAGAGAAACAAGATAGAAATCAGTCGATCCTTAAACTAAAAGGTGTCCGTTTGAAATCTGACACGTAAGCAATCAGTTTAGAACGCTGCAAAAATGGAACTAGAAATAAGTAAAATGCTCTTAAAATCAGTGTATTTGTCCTTGATTTGAGCAGGTAAATAAGATGATTTGCCAGTGGAATGGGATTTTTGAACAATTCATCTCCATCGTCTTATTTCAAGTTCAGGATGTCTAATTATCTTATTTTAGGGGTAGAAATACTCATTCCATTGGCAGATGATCTTATTTACCTTCTCAAATTAAGGATATACTAACTTTAAGAACATTTTACTTATTTTTAGATCCGTTTTTGCAGTGAAGGCGTCACCTCCAGTCGTAACGTAATGAAAGAAAGGTGTACGCAGCTTAAATACTTAATAAACTTGGTGACGATGCGAAACAGATCACATACAACATTGTGTTTATTATGTTAACAGCCCTATAAAAATAAATTATAATCCGTTAATTGCAGGTTTGGATAAATCAGCCACACTGTAAATGAAACATAAAGGTGTCACAGGTTTCAAACTTTTTTTTACTACACTGCAAAATGGGAACTAAAAGTAAATGACATTTTCTTGAAATCGGTGTATTTTTCCTTGATTTGAGGAGCTAAATATAATTATTTGCCAATGGAATGAGTATTTTTACCCCTTTAAAATAAGATAATTAGACATCCTGCACTGGAAATAAGATGATGGAGATGAATTGTTCCTATTTTAAGTGCAAAAATGTTATTCCATTGGCAAATAGTCTCAATTAGCTACTCAAATCAATGAAAAATACACTGATTTCAAGAAAATTTCACTTACTTTTAGTTCCCTTTTTGCAGTGTACTTTTAATGCAGTAAATTTAGCCAGATTCAAATCCAAATAATAAGCAAAATTTGTTGATCCCAAAACACCAATCTATGAGTTATCTTAAAAACAAAAAACAAAAAAACAAATTGAGTTGTTGACTTTTTAGCAATCTCTCCTCCTTAGCAAGCATGTGGCAACAGTGGAGAGGAAATGCTCTTATGCTAAGTTTGGGTTTGCTGGGATCAGCCTCAACGTCAAAGCGCTCAGGATCTGATTTATGTGGATTTCAGAACAGACCACTAAAAACTACAAGAACCAGAAAGGCTTGGTTTGTCTCAACAGGAACAGATCATTACTTTGCACCTTTTGCTTTGAGTTTTTCTTTGGGGCGGTTGAAGAGAAGCAGCCCTGGATCAGGACCGTACACTGCAAAAACAGACTAAACTAAACTAAAAATAAGTTAAACTTTTCTTGAAATGAGTGTATTTGTACTTTATTTGAGTAGGTAAATAAGATAAACTGCCAATGGAATGAGATTTTTGCACTTACAATAGAAAGAACTCATCTCCATCAACTTATTTCAAGAGCATTACATCTAATTATCTTATTTTAGGGGTAAAAATACTCTTTCCATTGGCAGATAATCTTATTTGCCTGTTCAAATCAAGGACAAATACACTAATTTCAATAAAATTTTACTTATTTTTAGTTCTGATTTTGCAGTGTAACGGGTGCCATAGTTAGTGTGAGCCCCGGTTTAATTGCAGGATCAGCCAAACTATGAAAGAAAGCTTGACTTATCGTCCGGAAAATACGGCATACCTAAGACTAATTTAAAAATAATATTGGTCCAATGAAATGAAGAAAAAAAAAATATTTCCCTCACGAGGATTTAATGCAGTTGCTGGTGTTTCCTCTTAGCGATTAGTTTTCCTTCCAGTTGTTGGTTGCTGTTCATTTCTGCTATTCAATGATTTTTCTCCATACTTACACTGCAAAAAACGGAACTAGAAATAAGTAAAATGTTCTTAAAATTAGTGTATTTGTCCTTGATTTGAGCAGGTAAATAAGACTATTTGCCAATGGAATAAGATTTTTGCACATAAACTAAGAACAATTCATCTCCATCGTCTTATTTCAAGTGCAGGATGTCTAATTATCTTATTTTAAGGGTAAAAATGACTCGTTCCATTGGCAGATAATCTTAATTACCTGCCCAAATCAAGGGTAAATACACTAACTTTAAGAACATTTTACTTATTTTTAGACCCGTTTTTGCAGTGTAGCGAAGCTGAACAGAATACGGGGAACTGGGCAGCTGGTAGCGCTGCTGCCTTGCTGCAAGACGGTCTTGGGTTCAAACCCTGGCCTGGGGTCTTTCTGCATGAAGCTTGCATGTTCTCCCTGTGCATGCATGGGTTCTCTCCGGGTACTCCAGCTTCCTCCCACAGTCCAAAAACGGGACTGTTAGGTTAATTAATCTACATTACCCTTAGTTGTGTTTGTGTGCGTGCACAGATAAGACGGTATATGGATGGGTAGATGTTTGCTTTTTGTTAAGGTAATGATTAATATTTTTCTTTTCCTTATATTTCCGTTCTCTGATAACCATCTGGTGATTGTGTTTCTCCTCCTCAGACGTGTGCGAGCACATCTGCGGCGAGAAGCTGAGGTTGGTTTTAGCCACGGTGGCGGCGGGGCTCCTCTTCCCCCTGCTGGTGTGGGCCGGCTACGAGCTGCTTCCCTTTGACGCCCCGGTGCTGGAGAGCGCCCCCCTCAGGGTGCTGTACACACTGCGCTGCTCCTTCTTCGCCATCATCCCCATCGTGCTCGGTAAGACCTCGCGGCTGTAACGCGGTGCGTGAATTTTTGCTCCGAATCATGTCCTAAAGAGGCGCGTGTGTCTGTGCAGGTGTGGTGGTCCAGGGAGTCGCCCGGCTGCGCTTCAGCGCCCTGGAGCCCCTCTATCAGGGCGGGCTGGTGAACAGGGAAGTGATGGTTCACTGGCACTACGTCAACGAGTCGCTGTCGCTCTTCCTCTTCTACTTCCTGCAGCTTGCTGTGTTGGCATCCTATCTCTACCAGGACATGGTTAAACTGGTGCCGCTGCTCACCATCATATTTGTTTTTGGCAGGTATGAGAGCTTTTTATGTTTATGCTATGTAACTGCTTTACACAAAAACTGTGTGGTATTTTTTTTCTCCCCTGTAAAAAGGATTTTTATTTTTATTCTTTGCATCTGCTGAGACCCCCCCAGGCTAAAAGTAAGAAAAAAAGCAACAGAAAACTCACATAATAATCTGTAAACTTCTATTTTTCCCTTTTTATATCAGTTTTTACTGTTTTGGAAAGATGCTTGGATAGGAATAAAGTAAAATCATTTAGATCAGGGGTGTCAAACTCATTTTGGTTTAGGGGCCGCATTCAGCTTAATCTGATCTCAAGAGGGCCACACGAGTTAACTCATTGCAAGATTAAACTATCTAATTAACTAACTAATAAATGTGGACTTGTTGTTGATTTTTATATTAAATGAATTTCACTTTTACACAATATATTATGAATAACCTCAGTGTTTTTAAGAAAAGTATGTGCAATTTCAAGTGAAGAAATTGCACATACTAAATTGCACGGCTAGACTTCATGAAGTCTAGCCGTGTCCTTTTAGGCGTACGGCTCCACAGGAGTGACAAATGTGGCTTTGTTTTGGCAGAGAGTTCATGTTTTATCTGATCGGTGACTCATTCTCTGAAAGATTTCCTCCTCTGTGCTTCCTTTTCTTTGCCAGTAATGGTTGCAAAAGTAGTTGTCTCTCCATTAACGAGAAAGGAAATATACTAACTGGACTCCTTTTGATGAAACCACCAGTGATCGAGCAGAAAAAACAACAAGTTCTTACTTGTGGAAGTGTTCGCTACACCGGTAATAGTTACTCAACCTTATTTTGAGGTTGACGTTGCGGTTTAAAGAGTAGTTTGTATCTTTTTATTAGCAAATGAATTAGTTTTAGAGGTAGATTGTTTACAAATATTTAGATGTTTTTTCTTTAAAGTCGCGCAGATGAGTTTGGTGATGCTTCCGTTCACTTGTGAAGCTGCTTAACGGTCGAATCCTTCAAGCGATTAGTTGTAAACAGAGGAGATCTAAACTCTGTCTTGTCCATCCATCGGTCCAACCCCAGGGTAGAAACCCACCCAGACCTCCTTGATTCAATTCAGTTCAATTTCAATTCAATTTTATTTATATAGCGCCAATTCATGATACATGTCATCTCGAGGCACTTTACAAAGTCAGAATCAATCAGATTATACAGATTGGTCAAAAATTTCCTATATAAGGGAACCAGTTGATTGCATCAAAGTCCCGACAAGCAGCATTCACTCCTGAAGAAGCGTAGAGCCACAGGGAGAGTCGTCTGCATTGTACATGGCTTTGCAGCAATCCCTCATACTGAGCAAGCATGAAGCGACAGTGGAAAGAAAAACTCCCCTTTAACGGGAAAGAAAACCTCCGGCAGAACCAGGTAATCTGTTCTACATTAGATGGTAGTAGCGGGTGATCTGTCTTCCCTGGATGATGTCACAGTTAACAGAACGCCAGACCAGGTGTACCTACTATGAAGAAAAAAAGAGAGAATAAAAAGTTAAAAGCTGAAATGACGACAAGCAATGCAAATTGGAGAACAGTAGGAGAACTCAGCAGAGTGAGAGAAATAGGCCCTGATGTCCTCCAGTAGCCTAAGCCTATAGCAGCATAACTATAGAGGTAGCTCAGGGTAACATGAACCACTCTAACTATAAGCTTTGTAAAAAAAGGAAAGTTTTAAGATTAGTCTTAAAAGTAGACAGGGTGTCTGCCTCACGGACCAAAACTGGGAGTTGGTTCCACAGGAGAGGAGCCTTAACCCCAGGAATACACTCCAGCTTAAATCTGGAGTGGAAAAAATAACACCAAAAGACACAAACACCCATTTTTTATGAGACAGTAAATGAAGCAGAAAACTAAAAGCTGACTTTACAAAGTAAAATCCCTTTTGTTGTACCGACGATCTGAATTTTTTTTTTTTTTTTTAAAGTTTTATCCCAAGCAAAGCCCAACAGTGTGGATTTCCTCCACCGGGTCCCGGCTCTGACGTGAACCCTGCAGATCGCCGTCGCTCGTCAAACCTGAAGCTCATGCGTCGTGTTTTCTCTGCAGGCTCATCTACTGGCTCTGCCTCTCTCTGGACAGCAGCGTCCGGGCCTTCGGCTTCGGCTTCTCCTTCCTCCCCGTTCTGGTGATGCTGGGCGCCAACCTCTACTTCGTGTGCGCCGAGCAGGGCTCCGTGTTCGACGTGGCGCCGCCCGCCACGCCTCCTCCGCCCAAGCTGCGCTGGTGGTTCTAAGGAGCCGGCGGCCCAAAACGCGGCGAGAGCGGCAACTACAGCACCTTCAGAAAACTCAGGAGACACAACTCACTCAGACCAAATCAGGTGGTTTTGCACTCGTATGTTGTACTCGTTGAGATTTCTCTCTGATCTGGAGAGATGCAGGTCTCTTTGGTAAAAGTGTGCACAGTTAGGCTGCCTGTTCACGACAGAGACAACAGAAAACGACCAAACCAGCTCAGGTTGTTTATCTAAACTGTAAATTAACCCTTTGCTGACTCAGAGATTAAACTGCACTGGATTACAGGCTGTTAATCACGGCCAAATGAATCCTCTGAACAAAACGGGGAAACGGGTTTTACGCACTGTAAATGTCGTCTAGAAATAGATCCGGTTTGATTAGACTCCTAAGGATTATAATGTCTGCTGTTCCTTCTAGTGTTTACTTTGGTTTATGTGGAAAAACAACTGTATCGCCATCGATGCTTGGATATTCTGATCGTTGTGAGGAAAGTCACAACCAATCTGGATTTGAAATGTTTTCCATTAATGGTTCTTGGACACAACCAGAATTTAACAGATTTTCTCTGCATTTTCCTGAAGTGTTTACCTATAATGTGCCAATTAATTTTCTAATAAAGACATTAACCTTGTTTTTTTTGTTTGGCTCAGATAAGCTTCTAAGGCTTTGTTGCTACAGTGAGTCTGTAGTTGACTTAAAGCAAATAAAACCTCAGTTAAAGATATATGATTAAAGCCTATTTGTAAGATGAAATGTGCTCCTTTCATTTGATATTTGCTTAAATAAACAAATAGATTTTGTTCTTGAGCAATGGATCTAAATCTAAAAAAGCTGGTGTCTGCCTATTTGTTGTTGAGAAAAGCTGCACATTTTTAATGAAGGGGGGGGGGGGGACCATAAGTTTCCCAATTATTTATTTATTTATTTTACATAGGATTATTAAAATGTTTTGCTGTCAAATGAATGGAGTTTTGCTCTTCAGGTTTGCTCTTGATGTAAATCCAGCTTGTTTTTCTAGATCTACGCTTAGCATTCACATTTATTGGTTTAAATTGGCTTCAAATCAAATTACGTGTAAATGCAAAGCTCATTTTTGACCAACCAAAAATTTTAAAATGGAGTAAAAGCAGAATCCATAGAATGATAGTCGGTTTCTTATCCTAACTCTTTTTCTTTTTTCTTTGCTGGCTCTAGTTCATCCCATTTATGGCGTTAAATAATCAGGACATCCTGTTAATCCTCGGGTCTGTTTGTACTAAAAATTAACTAGATTTGAGCATTTACCACAGTGGGAATAAATCAAATGCTTTTATTTAGACGTGTCTTTACAATCTACAGAGTTATTAAGACATCTGTTCTATTTGAGCAAATTAAGACTTTATTTGGTTTAAGTGGCAGTTGACGCTAAATCACTATAACTTACTGCAGACAATCGGTGAAATGACTAATTTAGTTCTAAATTATTAAATTCTGTTGATATATTCTTACTGTAATTAGGGTATAAAACTCAAACCTCAAATTACTTCATGAATAGTTTTAAGTAAAGATGATTAAAAGGAACAAAATGTACCCTGTGTTCAGTTTTATGTGTTTTCTTTCCCTCCACTCGCCTCCTTCTGTGGAGCTGCGTTTGTACGCGTCAACCGCCTCCATGATTTTCCATGTCAAGACGTGTCACAACCTGAGTAGCAATTCCAATAAACAGCCTGAACCGCTGCACACGGATGGTAACTATATTATGTAACAAAATAAAAAACAAATCCAGTAAATTGAAATCCTCCGTATCTGTTGGCTTCTTTTATTCCACAATTAAAAGTTGACTGAGGCGCTTTTTGCTGCCCGGATCGGGTTGTTGTCGTTTAGGGACCGTTTAGGGATTAAAAAGATTTTTGCTTTTTTATAAAAGGAAAATCGTGGAGAGTTAAATCTTATGACCTAAACAAAACAAAAAAAACCTCAATGCTTTTATTCAAGACAACTTCCGCTTTCAGGTTTTGGACAGTCTTCACTATTTCTGTGCAAAAAGTTTAAAAGAACAACAAAAAAATACTTAAGGACTAGTTCTTGGTAAGGAGGAACTGGCACAACACGGATGGATGATTGAACAGACAAGAAGGTAAAACTTGTAGGTCGCATGTGAAGGAGTAAAGCTTGGAAATCCAAGGATGTTTTTTGCCCGTACTTCTCCAGACCCGGAAAAAAATATATACTTAAATCAAATAAATGTTCCCAGACTGTGCAGAAAACCTGATCTAGATACCAAAACAACTTTATTTATGAAAGCGCTTTAAAAAACAGCTGAAACAAAGTGCTGCACAAGACTGCCATCTATGGACATTCGTATATAAATGACAATTAATCCAACTTTAAAACGAAGTCTTGCTAGCGTTAAAAGCCGAAGATTAAAAAGTTTTAAAAGTAGGCAGTGATGGAGCCTCCTCTCAGCTTGCCCGGGAAGGTCAGTAGGGTTGAAGAAGCTCAGAATTATATTATTATTAAGATTATTCTAACATTTAAAAGCAAAAATACAATATAGACATCTGCCATCATTGCAAAACAAAACCTTTTTCTGCCTCACAACGATAATCGTTTTACCATTTTCTGTTGCTTCTGCTGAGAGCCGAACAGACGGTGAGAAATCGGCTGATTTTTTTTTTACCAAAGCTGCGCATAAAGATATAAAATCTCCTGCGACGCTTTGTGCCCAGGACCAGGAAAATAAAACCCACAGATTCTGTGTCATTTCACTCAAGTTTGTCTATTTAATATATAAAATACGGTAAAACATACGCAAAAAGGATAAAGGTTTCAAGGGACTTGGATACTTTGGTACAACAAACACTTTCTTTGTAAAAGCGGTATAGAATTTTAATAACATATCAGTGCATACTTTGTATATGAAAATATACACAAACTGTATATCATTCTCAAAAACAAACAAAAAGAAACAAAAACAGAAATATCTTCTTTACAATAAAACCCAAAAGCAGACCAGCTCGACACAATATATTAGCTATAAATTTCATCTTTAGTATTTCATATGCTACATTATTCTGAGCCGCTTCAAAACTCGTTTGTGATGCATGTCCTTATCATTACGGCGCGTAACAAGAGCCTAGCTGTTACCGGTGTCCCATGCATTTACACGATTTGTTGGTTTCTTTTTTATTTTTATTTCGTGAATGACTAAATTTCTGTTGTTTCCCGTTTTTTTTTTGTTTTTTTTTATAAATATATTCTATATCTTAATTAAAACTGCAGCATTTAACTGGTATTTCCTTCATTGCATTTGCTAATACCACAAGAACTGATCGTGCAATTTTCAGCAAGTTGTTTAAAAAAAAAAAAAAAAAAAAAGGAAACCAGTACTTGATGTTTATGATAAAAAAAAGAAGAGACGGAGAAGGAAACAGCTGGCTATCCTACACCAAAAAAAAAATAAAAATAAAAATGTATAGCGATAAAATAAAAGCTCCAGGATATCATCATCATCATCATCATAATAAACAGACGTCTGAACTGTCACCGGCACAACTTAATCCAAAAATAGAGAGTTTCTAAAAAATAACATCATACACGACAGGTAACAGGGGTGCAGGTTTCCTCATGTAGATTGTCTCGTGGCTACGCGGCGGCATCGGACAGAGAACCGTTCTGACCAATCAAAGACGGGATAAATGGGCGTGGCCCAGCAGGCGTTGCTGTTGTGGAGAAGAATCGGGAAAAAGTCTGCGTGTAAAACTGGTCACGCCTGCTGTTTGTGCGCTGAAGGCGACTCGTTTCTGCCGACTTGCACCTCTAAGCTTCTGCCTTTTTACATTAAAACAAAAAAAAAAAAATCCAACAAAAACGTAAATAAATTCAGGATTTGCGCTTCTGTAGCCAGACGAGCTGATAAAAACAAAACATGATTTATTTTTTGTAATGCTGGTTATTGGCGGTGATGTTTTGGACTGCAGCTGATTACCACTCCCAGCATCCCCCACGCTATAGACGTGTGAGAAATGACTTATTGCTGCAGCGCGGGCTCAACCGGAAATATTCTGAGAAATCCAGCATTTAGTTCAAGCGCTTTTATTCACTGAGGGGTAAAAATAAAAAAAAAGAATGCTTTTATAAACAGAATCTGCAGCAACTTAAAGCGTGTCATATTTCAGCTTTTAATCATGCTGATCAGTGTATGGAGGATCTTTTAATTTGTGATTTACTGTTTCCCCCCCTGGGGTGTAAATATGGAATAACTTGAGAAAACTTTGCTCTTAAGAAACTCCTCAAAATGGGAACTATGAGAAAACATGACGTCCACCATTGGTTAAACAGCGTCTTCATGGCCACTGGCTGTTTGGGAGACATGCCAGGAAAAACAAGCCCTTCTGTCTCCTACTATCACAAAAGTTAACCTCGGTACTTTGGTCGGATGAGATTAATGTTGGACTTTTTACGAAACAAAAAACTCCTGCAGGGTCAGAATTTAAACAGAAAATTAACATTAGAAGCACTGCAGATTAAGTGCAGCAGAGGATCTGTGATGCTGTGGGCATGTTCTCTTCCAGAGACCCTGGGAACGTCGTTCTGCTGGGTTTTAAAAACAAAAAAAAAAGTTAATCTGGGGGAAGTCTATCCTTAAAGTAGAAACGGGCGCCTCTGGGTCTAGATTACAGTCACGTAGCAAAACTAATCCTCCTTTAAAGCGGAGAGGATCAGGACTCTGGATGATCTAGAAAGACGGCAAAGGAGAAATGCATCTAGACCCAAGAGATGCTCGGAAATCTCCACAATAAAAAAAATAAATAAATACAATTATTTTAGGGTTTTGAGTTAACAAACACCAGGAGTGATGTGCATGTTTTCTAATTGGAGCTAATTTAAATAATCTACACGTGTTTAATTATTTAGCGCTGGCCGTGTTACATCCTGTCAAATCGTACAAAAAGGTGACAAGAAGCAAATTTTTTTAGTTTGAGGAGCAAATCTGATCATCAATCATCATCTGTTGGATGTAGAGGCGGACCGACTGATTTCTGAAATGTTTAAATACCCACCATCAGAATAATAAGATGATCATCAAGAAACGCTGCTTGTGCTTTCTAAGACAGCGGAGCCTTTTTTTTTAGCACGACTCCAGCTGCCTTAAAGGGAAATTCAGTTTTGTCATAAATACCAAGATTAATAATAAAACTTTAACGTATTATCCTTCTCTATTTAGGGAGTAAATATGGGAACTACACTGATAAGGGATTTTGCTGCAGTCTTTTTTTTAAGTGCTTCAGGACTTGATCAGGAAAAAAAGACAATTGCCGTTATTGTTTAATGAAATAGAGATCCATCGACCAAAGATTGGCCTATTTTACGCCAAAATGGTTTATGCTGCATATTTTGTTTGACAAAAATCAGAGAAAGGTTGGAAACATGAGCTTTGATGCGTAAATAGGTATTAGTTTCTGTTTTTTTTTTTGATTCTTCTGCTAAAAGAACCTCCAGCAGAGGTTTTTCCTCTCTGGTAATAATCAGTCGGTCAAAACCGGAAATCTATACAGACCAGAAAAAATAAATAAAAAAACGCTGATCTGAGCATCTCTAGTGTCTCTAATGTCAAACATGCTCCATCCTCGGGCCTTTCTACCACACCTGGATTCACACAGGGACTTAAAATGACAGAAGAAACGGGTTTGCTGAACTGAAACCAATCTGCAACGAGGAAAACTGGCATCATCTGCGTCTGCTTAAGCTGGAAAACATTATTATTATTTTTCTTTTTTAACATGGTACACTCACTTCAAAGTGTATATCATCTCCATCGCTACAATAATAAGTGAATGGCAGTGTCCTAATAATAATAATAATAATAATAATAGTAATGATAATTCTAACAATAATAGTAGTAAAGATATTACATCACGGTGTACGATTTACCTTCATTTGTGGGAGGAGGGGGGGTTTAAAAAGACGTGTGGCAGGGAGAATATGATGACACCACAACCAAGCAGGCCTCTGTGAGTGAGACATAGTGCGCACGCCATCAACACTAGAATAAAATAGAGGATTACTGGAACTAGACCCGTCCCCCCCGCTGCACCGCGTCAAAGTCACACGTCAAATATGCCGACAGATCCACTGAGAATCAACACATTGCTTGTTTTTAGGGATACCTAGCAGAGTCTATGCAAATATACTCATTATGTACATCATACACGTGGTTGAAGCCAAAAAGCTATTTCACTTTGTCGCCGACTCGAAGCGGTAGAAATATAGAAAAAGTCTTTTTTTTTTTTTTTTTTTTCCTTTCACCTTTTTCCAAACACGGCTATGGAGGGATATAGAGAGCTAAAGAGGACATCAAAGCTTCTGTATAAGGAGTGATTTTTTTTTTTTTTTGTGTTTTTTTTTCCGGATTTTTTTCTCTTTTCTTTCAATACAAAGTCTGAATTTCTACCTCTGGACGACTAACGGACCTGCAAAAAACATGTTTAAAATACCAACAGATAGAGAAGAACACTTGGACTCCGAAGAACCAAATACGAAAGAAAACAGAAAGAGGCTCAATAAAGTTCCTATGCGTTTAAAGAGGATGTGGGTGAGAAGCGGCGGGATTGGCCGGGTCTCTGATGGAAAGCGTCCCCCCCCCCTCTCCTCCAGGGTCGGAGGAGGTTGAGGTTGAGGTGAGGCGTGCCAGGAGGCGCGGCCGGCGTCCGCAGTCATCAGCGTCCCTGCGCTGAGCGCGACGTTTGGCATTTGCTTTGAAGGTGAGCTGATATCGGCGCGCTGGTTTGACTCCGGTCCGTTCTTCAGCAAGGCAGCGATACCCCCCCCCCCCCCACCACCACCAGGGTTCCTACACATTAACCACTGGGTAAAATCCAACGTTTCACCACGTCAGAGCCGTCAGTCTTTTATGCGGCTTTTAAAGCAGCTTTTGAAACAAGAAACGAGAGAAAAACAAACGGGAAGGACAGGAGGAGGGTTGGTTAGGACGTGCTCATCATGACGAGGAAAATGACGAACCAAAAACCAATTAGTCTGCTTTACTCTTCTATAATTTCATTTTGTGTGATTTGTTTTACATTTTTATGGTCAAATATAGCAGGAATTAAGCATTGCCTGCAAAATCGGAGCTAAAAATAAGTAAAATTTTCTGAAAATCTGTGTATCTGTCCTTGATTTGAGCAGGTAAATAAGGTGATCTGCCAATAGAAGAAGATGTTTGCACTTAAAATATGAACAATTCATCTCTATCATCTTATTTCAAGTGCAGGATGTCTAATTATCTTAATTTAGGGGTCAAAATACTCGTTCCATTGGCAGATGATCTTATTTACCTGCTCAAATCAAGGACAAAAACACTATGTTTAAGAACATTTTGCTTACTTTTAGATCCGTTTTTGCAGTGCACCGACTGTTGCAGGCAGGTGGAGCGTTCCAATTCTCTTTATATCGCTAATATACATGTTTGATCACACATGTAGGCGAGTCTTATTTTTTAGTTTGTCTAATCAGCCATAAATGCGTAGTGAAAATTCACCGGGCGAGGCAAAAAGTACCGTGCCGCACTGATAGGGGGCAGCGCTGAGCCCCCATAGGAAACAGCCAAGTCCGCTTCAAACAAGTGGGAGGAAGGTTTGTGCTACAAGACGGCGCCTTTTTCTGCTTTTCCGTTTATTTCCTCTGCGTTGAAGGTGCTGAAAACATCCAGCCGGACCAGGACGACTCTCCTCTTTGGTGATGAGCAGCCAGACTTTTAGAAATAGACGATTTTTACAGCCTAGTGATGAAGATATTCATGGAGGACTGGCGCTTGGACTTCATTCACAATTTTAAATATTAAAAAAAGGTTAAATCTTCAAAGAATTTGACCTTTTATTTTTCTTGCCATCGTATTGTTGAACGGTATTAAACAGATAATTAAGAGCTTTTAACTAGACGTTTAAATTAAAAAGGAGCAGTAAGTAACAATGACACCTGGGGTTTCAAACTGGAAACCACTGACGCTCTGTGTTGGGAACCCTCTCACATGATTGGCTCAGGAACCAGGAAGTAAACACGGGCTATACGCCTCACCGTAGTAGTTCTGGACCGTACCTCTGGGTTTGAAAGGAGAAAAACGTGACTAAGACGTTGTTGATGAAGAGGACCGATTGTTTATAGGGGATGTTACTTCCACCCTGGGTGAGAATTGAGAATAATTTAGGTTGATTTCATGGTAGATTTCTTACTTATTGCTGTTTTAAAAGTAAAAATTTATAATGTAAGCGTCTATTTTGGATTTACATATTTGTGGATCCGACTCCAGACGCGTCGGTGCTTCACCGGTCACGAACCTCAACCGCACGTCACTGGTGAGAGGAAAGAAAAGGAAGGCAGAAAGGAACTTGAACAGAGAAGGGGCGGAAAGGACAACATGCACTGCAAAAACAGAAATAAAAATAAGTAAAATGTTCTTTAAATGAGTGTATTTGTCCTTGATTTGAGCAGGTAAACAAGATTTTTTCACTTAAAATAGGAACAATTCATCTCCATGATCTTATTTCAAGGGCAGGATGTCTAATTATCTTATTTTAGGGGTAAAAATACTCATTCCACTGGCAGATGATCTTATTTACTGGCTCAAATCTAGGACGAATAGACTAACTTTAAGAACATTTTACTTGTTTTAGATCCGTTTTTGCAGTGTGGAAGGTACGTGCAGAAGGACAGAACAAAGCAGGACACAAGGAAAGGTGGAAACTGGAAGGAGGAAGGAAGGAAAGATATTTATGAGTAAAACTCTGGAAATGCAGCTATTTTTCCGGATAGTTTTTGCGCCAAAACTGATCCAGACGTGGAAAAACGCTTAAAATCAAACTCCAGACTGTGTAGGAACCCTGGACCCAGAGAAAAACCCGCCTGAGTCCGAAACAGGTCCAAGCAGCCCTCAAAGTCCTCCAGGTGAAGTCCCGGGGGGAAAAATGGACAGCACGCAATCAAAACTACGTGGGATTGTAAGAGCAGGAAGTGGCGAGTCATGCAGCAGGTGTCCCGTAACGCCCCCCCCCCCCCGCCGCTGTGAGCGACGCCCCGGCTCCGTGTAAATATAAGAAGGTCACTGAGAAACCACGTGAAAAATGTCCTGTGGCTGCGTCAAATTGCATAAAAAAAAGGTCAAACACCTCAAAAAAATCACAACACGGGAGTCCGTTCAAGCGAGAAGGCCTTAAAAATCTACAGTCCCTTAAACCAGGGGCCAAATCCAGCTGAGCTCAGAGCATGATATCAGAACCGGGTCGTCTCTTTGTTTTTGGCGAAGCCCTGTAAGTCCAGGATGACGGTGTGTAACGCAGGACAGGTGCGGACGCGGGACGATAGTGTCACGTGGCAGTGGGGCGGGGATAGGGGGGGGGGTGGGGGGGCTAACAATGAAGGTGGGTGTAAGTGTTTAAGAGTCAACGACGAAACCTCACTGTGCGTTTCTATGACGCTTCTATGTCACCCAGGCGTCCAATCTCATGCGTTTTACGTTCCCTCCGTCCTGGTCTGGTTCGTTCGACACCCTGAGGAACTCCGTGTTGGAGCCACCGCCTCCGCCTCCGTTACCGCCTCCTCCTCCCCCACCCCCGCCGCCGCCGCCGCCTCCTCCGCCCCCCGCAGCGCTGCCGTCATCCCGATCGCTGCCTTCAAAGGAGCTGGCGTTGCTGCTGACGCTGTCTGCGGGCGAGCGGCCCGTCGGCGGCTCCAGGCAGAGCAGGGAGCTGGGATACTGAGGCGGAGCTGTCAGGATGGCTCCTCCGGACGTGGAGGACGGCGTGCTGGAAGGAGGCGGAGCCGGCGGGGGACACGGGGTGCTCCGGTCCCGGCCGGGCGAGACGGGCTCCGACTTGATGCTCACGCTGGAGTTTGTGTTGACGGTCAGCATGGCGCCTTGAGGTATGTGGGTCACCGGCCTAAAAAGGAAAAAAAGGACGGAGGATGAGAGGCGGAGCAAAGGCTAAAAGGCGGGTTAGAAACCACGTCCTTTCAGCTTTTCCAGATTTTGTCATTAAAAACCACAGACCTACATGCTTTATTGGAAGTTTATGTGATGGAACAACACAAAGCAGCAAACAATTGTGAAGCAAGGGAGAATTTGCTAACCTGACTCTCGCCAGATGTATGTCGCTCCGCCTAGCTCCACACATCCATCTGGGACAGATCCATAGGAATTTCCTTTTTTGAAGGCTGGGCCTTATCAAAAATCCTTGCATATGATTGGATAAGCCACTTGTCTGTCATCTTTATCGACGTGCTATTTCAACCACTCACACCGAAGCTAACCCGTGACGCTGTGAGAGCGACGCAGGAAAAAACAAAACTTTTTTTTTTTAATGTGTTTGCGGCTCTAATAGTGCGCGTTTTACTGACAGTGAGCTGACAGGAAGAGGGGGGAAGACAGGCGGCAAAGCGCCGCGGGTCGGAGTTGATCCGGGCCGACCGCGTCGAGGACTAAAGGCCTCCTAATATGGTTTGCGCTAACCGCTAACGGTTAGCGGCTAACCGCTCGTTAGCGGCTAACCGCTTGCCAAATCCGGTCGGTAGAAGGACGAAAACATGGTTTCCACCAACAAAAGCCTTCAGAGGCGTTCTCTGATGTTCTTTTAATGAAACAATATTAGGTAGATTGGACAACACGGAAGAAATAGCAGCATCAATGTTAACGCTTGCTTCCTCGATGCGAGCCGCCATTGCTGTCTGAATCAAAACAGTCACACGTCACGGTCGCTTCTCCACTACGTCACATCTATGAAACTCCAGCCCTGCGTCCTGATTGGCTGGACAATAAAATTGGTTGGAGAAATCACTCTCTATGGGAGATGTCCCAGATGGATGCGAGTGGAGCTAGGCGGAGCAACATACGTCTGGTTAGAGTCAGGTTAAGAATTTGCATCAGTGAACATCAATTTTTAGGGCCTAAAAAATTCTTAATTGGATTCAGCTCTGGACTTTGACAAGACTACTATACAAAATTAATATTCAGAGATCTAAATTGTCTCACTGCAGCCCTCTCTGGTGTTTGTCTGGCTGGAAAGTGAATCTCGCCCCAATTTTAGAGTATTTTGCACCTTAGAACAGTTTTCCTGTCAACCACACAAAGATGCTACTGTCACCAAGTTTCTCAGCAGAGACGCCGAGTTCAAGGTTTGTCTTTTACTTTCCTGTTTTCCCTAGATGGCTTGTAGCAAAGTAAAAACGCGACTTTTCATGGCTTTCTTTGAACACAGACTGGATTCTCTCCATTTTACTATAAATGGCAGTGAAGCAAATTACTAAGAAAAACTTTCATGTAGAAAGAAATGTTACTTTCCTCGTACCGCATTGTGCTGATCCATCACATAACATCCCAGTAACAGGATTCCTACAATTCTTCATGTAAAAAGTCCCTGTTTTCCAGACCCAACATCTTTAGCGTCACCTGTACGTTTTGTTGCATTTACAATTTAAAAATACTTAAGTTTACTTTAATTATGGTAATTGTTTCCACAACGGGAAGCCTTCAAATACGTGATCTGCATAAACAAGAAACTGGGAAGTAAGAAACACACTAGGATGGATAGAAGGGAAGAAAAACAGGTAATAAACAAGGAAGCAAAGGAGGTAGGACACAGATACAAGCAAAGGAAGAGAAAACATGGAAGGAAAGAAAAACGAGGAGGAAAGTTAAGAAAAGATAGACAAGGAAATATTTGAGAAAGGAAGGAAGTAGACAAGTAGGCAATGAAGGAAGGAAACAAGGCAACGTTACAAGAAAGTATACAAATAACAAAGGAGTCACGAAAAGATATGAGAAAGTACAAAAGGAAGACAGGAGACAAGAAAGTAAGCAAGAAAGGAAAGAAGAAGACAAGAAAATAGACAAGGAAGGAATGAAACAAGGAAGTATACAACAAAGGTTGTATATGAGCAAGAGAAGAAGGAGAGAAGAAAGTTTACAAGAAAGGAAGGAAGGATATGAGCAAGGTGGGGAGGAAGGGTACAGGGAAGTATACCAGGAAGGAAGAAATGAAGAAGACAAAGTACACAAGAAAGGAAGTATATGAGTAAGGAAAGAAGGTGACAAGGGAGTATACCAGGAAGGAAGAAAGGAAGGAGACAATGTACACAAGAAAGGAAGTATATCAGTAAGGAAAGAAGGTGACAAGGGAGTATACCAGGAAGGAAGAAAGGAAGGAAGGGGGAAAGTCTATGAGGAAGGAAGGAAACAAGGAAGTAAACAACAAAAAAGAAAGGAGGAGACAAGAAAGTATACAAGAACAGAAGGAAGGGGACAAGGGAGTGTATGAGGTAGGAAGGGACAAAGGAAGTATACCATGAAGGAAGAAAGGAAGGAGACAAAAAAGTATACGAGAAAGGAAAGAAGGGGACAAGGAAGTGTATGGGGAATGAAGGGTAAAAGGAAGTATACCAGGAATATAGAAAGAAAGCAGACGAAGTATACAAGAAAGGAAGGAAACAAGGAAGTATACCAGGAAGGAAGAAAGGAAGGAGATAAGGCGTATATGGAAGTTTATGAGGAAGGAAGGACACAAAAGACGGACCACAATGGGACAGAGTATAAACGGCTGAAGCACAAATATATTTTTTTCCAACTGTGTTAATTTTTTCCATTTGTTTCCAGGCCTGGAAAACACATAAAAAAAAATCTAAATCCAGACTTTCCCAGAATGCACAGGAATCCTGCAATGAAACGCATGAACATTTGTGGTTGTAAAAGTGACAAAATGTGAAAAAGTTTCTTTTGTAAGGCACTTGTACAAGTAATTAGCCACGTAACGAAAGCATATGATTAGAAACCCAGAAGACCACTTGTGTCAGGACAGAACATCACAGAGCGAGCAGCCACACCCACTTAGTCGACAACGCCGTCTCCTGAGACCGTAAAACAGCAACGTAACACCCCCCCCCCCCCCAACAGCTCCCGAACCATCAACAGAAGCATGAAATGATTCATGTGTGTGACAGGGTGGTTTGCAGTGAGTCAGCGAGGAGGTGAAGTGAACTCCAAATGGGGAGGGGGGATGTTAGAAAACATGGTGGAAACCAGAGCTGCATCGCCTTCCTGTTTGGCAGCAGACATGCTTAAAGAGGGGGCGTGGGGGGGAGGAGGGGGGAGGAGGAGGGGGGGGGGGGGGGCAGCCAAAAAGCGATCACGAGACACACAGGAAAAAGGAAGTGTGATACAGTACCGGCCCAACCACTCATCTCTACCCAAGAGCAGGTTGGACGGAGAGCCAACGCTGTGGGAAGAAAACAACATGTTGGAGCCCAAAACCGAAAGGGAACAGGTGGATTAGAAAGGCACGTGAGGAGAAGAGTGTGAAACATTATCGCAGGCAAGGCTTTGTCTACCGCCGATCACGACACCAGCTATGTTTTTGGGTTTTTAAAGCACCACAAAGACAGGGCGAAAAAATAAAAATCACAAGATGTCCTGGATTTCCTGACGCGTTTACAGAGAAATAGAGTCTCCAAGCAGCCCTAATTCAGACACTGGTAACCTCTGTGTTAATGTTCTTCTAGCTTCCCTTAAATCTGAACACAGCAATAGTGAGAGCAACGGCACATACATGCAGAAAGCTTTGATTCAGGGTGGTTTATTTACTAAACTCTTCATTGAAGTTGGGTTTTCTAACTAACTTCTCTTCTGAGGCGCAAAATGTTCTTTTAATGCTTTAAAATGACCCGAGTAATATTTCTTGAGGTCATTTAATATATTGTTTAGCTCTTGACTTTAGCTACTTATTAATTAATTTAGCTACTTTTTAATTAATTTCCTGTTTTAGTTAATAAACTCTGACCAAAGAAAGATAAAAAAAAAAGAAAGTTGTTAACATAGGGGACGGAACAATTTGATTTGTCCACACAAAGCATAATAAAATAATAATAGATAGATAATAATAATCCTAACTTACTAGATAATAAGTAAATTAGGATCTTTAGGAAAACAGCCAAATGATAAACAGAGGAGGATTGCATCTTTCAAGTTCTGTCTGGACTGGATGTTTTCCTCCTTTAAGAAGTATTTTTTTTAATCTTAAATCCTCTTTTTGGTCATTTTCTCCACTAAGAAACAAATTCCAACTGTGATGAGTGGCTATAAATAAAATAAAAAAAGTAACTTTTGCTTCAGACCACTTCAAAAGATAACATGAAAGTGTGTCTGAAGCATGCTTCTGCTTTACCTCAGTATGTAAGACATATTATTGTCTACATATAGACATATTATTGTATTACTGTACATTACAGGTATTACGCTTCCAATTTGAGGCTAAAAGGGTTTTAGTTACAACACACCAGCCCAGACGCTCACATATTAATAAGCATAAAGGCACTTCAGTGGGTCTGATAGTTTTAGGATATTTCTTCTGACACAGTTAACTATTAGAAATACACTACCACTCAAACGTTTGGGGTCATTTAAAAATGTCTCTATATTTTTTTATAAAAAGCACCATTTTCTTCTATTTAAATAACCTTGAATTAACCATTAAACACAGTGTAGACATTGTCAATGTGGTATTTGGTCTATAATGGAGTGGCTAGCACAGTCACCAGACCTCAACCCGTTTCCTCAGATTACCTCAACACATTTACAGCTAGAAAAATCAAAGGTCTGCAAGACTACAACTGCTGCAACTGGAGGATTCTTTGATGAAAACAAAGTGTGAAGCACATTATTATTATTTCTAACCTCCTCAATGTCTTCACTATATTTTCTAATGATTTTGCATCTCATTTTGTTAATAACGTGCGAGTTTTCTTGGGAAAAACATGCCATTTTCTTGTGTGACCCCAAAACCTTTGAGTGGTAGCATTTGCGCATTAAAAATAAATTAAAACCGTATGGACCCTAATAATGGTAGGCAATGCCATTTTTCACAGTGCTTTACAAAAATCTCTAATCCGCAGAATGCTGAATTGTGACAAAACTTACGGTTTGTAGAAAATCTATTACTCTTCTATACAATTCACTGCAAAAACGGAACTTGAAATAAGTAAAATGTTCTTAAAATGAATGTATTTGTCCTTGATTTGAGCAGGTAAATAAGATGTTTTGCCAATGGAATAAGATTTTTGCACTTAAAATAGGAACAACTCATCTCCATCATCTTATTTCAAGTGCAGGATGTCTAATTATCTTATTTTAGGGGTCAAAATACTCATTCCATTGGCAAATAATCTTATTTACCTGCTCAAATCAAGGACAAATACACTAACTTTAAGAACATTTTACTTATTTTTAGATCAGTTTTTGCAGTGTTGCAAAAGTATTCACACTCCGTGGACATCTCCATGTTTTGTCGTGTTAAAAACACAGAGAGATTTTATCTGGCAGACCATGATCCCTTTTAGTTCAGCCTCCCTCGACTCCATACTTAGAACAACGTTTTATGCAAATACAGCTGCGAGTGTTTTTGGGCGGTACGTATCTATAAACTTTACACATCTAGACGCTGAGCTTTTTGCATATTCTGCAAAATACCTCAAGCTCAGTCAGACTGGATAGAAAGTTTCTGCAATCATAAATCATGACCTCATGTTACCTCAGATTCTCCATTAGATTTATGTCTGGACTTTGATTAGGCCATTCTGAGACATGACTATGCTTCTATTGTAGCTCTGGCAGCAAACCCCTATCCCAGTCTCTACTCTTTCCAGGTTTCCTCCCATTTTCGAGACGTATTTAACTCCACCCATCACCCCACCAACTCTGACCAGATTCCCAGTCCCTGTTGCTGCCCCCACAGCATGATGCTGCCCCCACCGTGTATTATTTTATCACATGAAGTCCCCCTGCAGTTTGTGGAAATGTTCAACGGATATGAATACTTTTGCAAGTTTCTGAATCAAATCTATTAAAATTTTCTCATCTTTAAAAGATCTCAGTCTTTTAAAAGCAGTTTGCGTGCCCAGTTACAATCACTCGCTCTAATGCGATATGTGCTGGACATAAGTGTTGCATTAGAGGGAGGATGCATTGAAATATAACGTGGACCACCCCCCCCACCCCACAGACAAAGTCATGACATTTCACACACACTAGCAGTGGCTGTTCACCTCAGATTGGCAGCCAGACTGGACACTTGGCTAGACAGCTCGCTGCTCTGTTTGTCCACGCCCCACATGCTGTGGACGAGAGGAGAGGACACACTTCAAGGATCTGCCGTTTAATGTGACCAAAGCCCAGCCCAAAACATATAATCTAATTCAGATGCTACTTAAGCGTCATAAATCCTGTGGGGGAGAAAAAAAATAAAATTACTGTGAAGGGGAGGAAAAAAAAGGGAAAACTTTCATGGGAATTTCCATCCAAATTAAGCTGTTCTCCACAGTTCACATTAAATAACATTACAACAAATGAGAAATTCCTGGACGATGCTGACAGCAGCTTTAATTTCTTCGGAGAAAAGCCGAAATCTGATGACTACAATCCTGACTAAAGAGGACAACACTGATGTTAGGAAAGCTACAATTTTACAAGAACAGAAACAAATGGAGGCTCAGACTTACTAATACAAAATTTAAAACCTCTAAAATGCATTTTTATTTATACACAATTATTTCTGGATTACTTAAATATGACAAATTAAGTAAATGCAATTGTTCTTGAGCTGCTGTAACAATTATTTCTCCTAAAAAACGTCAGATGCTAATTGAGTCCTCTCACAAAAGCACCACAGCTAATTTTAAAATGACTTCAATGGCAAAAACTTCACATTTCACTCCATTTAACGTCCAAGTAAGGACTGTGGGAAAAAATATTTTTTTGTCTGACCAACTACACTTAACAACTATTACACACATGCAGGATTATATAAAAAAGTGTTGTAAATTCAGCACTATGGTGCTAAAATATTAAAATGTTAGATATTCAGCTCACTGTAGTTTTTAAGGTGCTTTAAATTGATTAGGAATAAATTCACTATTAAACCCACTTGTATGTGGATTCCTTCACTTATTGGCATTGCTACTATTTGGATTTTCTTATGTTTTATGCTCTTTTGCTTGGTATAAAATGAGTTGTTTTACAGCAGCAGCCTGTTTAATATGAGCACAGTTCCTGTTGATACAGAGAAAAAAGATGAAGTCTCCCTAACATTTTCAGCTCGTTAAATTTAATGCACGTCCTCTCCGTGATGTTTCAACGTGATGAGAACAAACCTTCAAAGACTATAAACGTGCAACTCCTCGCCTGGACCCTTCCTTTTAACGTGGTTGCCTTCAGGAGCAGAACGAGAATAAACTGAAGAAAGCATTTCACTACTGCACATCTGCGTGTAGAAGTCCTGGACCACCTTCCTCATATTTGGACTCCAAGTAACTAGACTTATTTTTGTATTTTATTTTAAAAGTGCTCTGCAATGAAAATAAGTAGACTTTTCAAAGTCTTTCGTTTCATTTTGTGCTTTTTAATCCTATTTAAACTATTATTACCTGCGCATTTAAGCAGTATAAATGTTGAATCACTCTACCATGCTCTTCATCCTTGAGTTTAAAAGTTGAATGATTCATAGGTCAAAGAACAAATTATAAATTGGATCATCAGGCTCTTTTGTACCACCAGCCTGTCAGAAAAAAACAAAACACAATATGTTCCCACTTTTTAGGAAACAAACATTTTGGAGGCCCAGAGAAATTGTCTAGTGACTGAAATCGGACGATTTTCAGCTTGATCTGTCCTGACCGGCGAAAGTCGGTCCGAAACTCAAAAATCCCATCTTACAATCAGTAAAGGCACCATACCTAAGCCCCAATTGGCCGAGCTGACAACGACTTTTAAACCTAGCTACTTCCAGTATCAAGACAGTAAAGTTAGAGCTATTTAAAAGGAGACCATTTTCAATAGGGTGTCTTAATATATCCGCAGCTCATTCAGGCTGCGAGAAAGTGAGAGAGAGCAACACTTAAGTAGGTAACAGGAAAGCTGAGCGGAGTACAGCAAAGTGTTTTGTTTTATGCATCAGAGCTCTGTTAGACAGTGCTAGATTTGAAAATATTAGTAGCCTTTTTTAAATTTCAAATTTAAGGTGTTTGGTGTATATTTTTAGGAGAATACACATAAACTGGTGTTTTAGTAATGCTAACAGCGTTAAATTCCTATATTTGCGAATATATTTTAAATGTGGTGTGACGTTGACTCTATTCCTCATATAAGTAATAAATAACTGTTCGTAGGAGGAAAGCTGAATGTATTAAGAATAGGCAGACTGATCCTGCTAGCTGGTTATATCTGGATAATTCAGGAGGATCTACACATACAACCTCAGACAAATCATAAAATACGTCTTTAACGCTGCTCCTTCACATATCGGATCACTTTCCCTCCTGCGACAAGAAGACTCCCCTCCTGATGCAATCTAGTAAAAGCTTTCAGATGTGCTTCTGTTTTTAAATCCTTAATGTGAAAACATAGAAAAAAATAAATAAACCTTTTCCAGTTCTTCTGACTAAAGAATCAAGATTAATTGAATAAACACAAAATTTCCTTTTTTCCCCAAAATGGATTTCTGTGAGCCAATATGGTCCTGCAGTTTTGTCAAATTATTATTGTAACAAAAAGGTAATTAATTATGTTTATTTTTCTGTCCTTGTTATTTTTACCAACAATACAAAACAAATCATGTCAATTAAGAAATAAATCCTATGTTTAACTTTTGCTGCTTCAATCGAATGAGCCCTGCAGGGTTTCCTTTCAGTGGTTGTGTAGGGGGCTAAATCCAAGGGACCCCGGTTCAAATCCCGGTTGTGGCAGGAAGGGCATCCGGCGAAGTGTGCAGACTTGCTTTGGCGACCCCTGAATAAGGGAGCGGACTCACTCACATCCATAAATCTGTTAAAGATGTTTATCTTGACCGGAAACCTTCATGAAACACAACAATATCAACAAAGTGTTACCCGCCCCCAGTTCACTTTTGCTTGTTTAACAAATGCCAAAGAAAACTATTCAGATTGATGTAATGACGATGGCGACATGCAAACCAGTTCACTAAAGAGGATGCAAGTTGCTTGCATTTGAGATCATGGTATGCGTATAATGCAAGCAACTGGTAGGGTCAGTATGTCAGCTGTAAGGATGTTATCAGAAGACTTGAGAGCTGTTAAGACGAGCATGTTACGACGACAAAAACATAAAAAAAGGAGACTTACACCAAGTTGCTGAGTGACGCGAGGTTAAGCTGTTGCTGCTGCTGCTGTTGGGGCTGTTGCTGCTGGGAGACGGCCTGCTGCTGTTGCCATGTGGTCGGCAACAGTCCGCCGGGTGAGGCGAGAGCGTGTAAAGCGGTGATGTCTGCACTGGTCAGCTGGTACTCTGAGGGAGGGTGAAAGATGCAAAACTTAAATAGTCATTTAAAACTTCTGTTAAGGTAAGGCAAGCCTTTTTTTTTGCAGTTTGGGGCTTTTTTTGTTCGCTTAGAACAGGGGTCGGCAACCTTTACCACTGAAAGAGCCATTTGGACAGTAAAGAAAACACTGGGAGCCACAAAATCCTTTTGAAATTTTAAATGAAATAACGCTGCACATAAGGGCTTTTTTGCAACAGAATGGACCCGCACCAGAACCAATGCACCTCTGCGCTTGTACTTCTACTGTTGTTTTATGGAAATCATCAACTCGGCTAATGTCAGAGTTTTTATTTTGAATAAAGCTTGGTGCGAGTAAACGCACATCATGGTCGGATTATTTGATTTTCAGCCCATATAAATGGTTCATCCGGAATACTTTCTTTCTTTAATCTGCGACTCGTTTGTCCTGACCTCCGAGACAAAAGGAACGCACCATTATGGTCTGACGTTCTGTTAACTGTGACATCATCCAGAGAAGACGGCTCACCCGCTACTACCATCTAATGTAGAACAGATTACTGGATCAATGTGTGCTTCTGTGCTTTTTTGTTTCTCTTGTTGTGTCTCTGCTCTGTCTTCTCTAACCCCCAGTCAGTCGAGGCAGATGACCGTTCATACTGAGCCCGGTTCTGCTGGAGGTTTTCCTTCCCGTTAAAGGGGAGTTTTTCTTTCCACTGTCGCTTCATGCTTGCTCAATATCAGGGATTGCTGCAAAGCCATGGACAATGCAGACGACTCTCCCTGTAGCTCTAAGCTTCTCCAGGAGTGAATGCTGCTTGTCGGGACTTTGATGCAATCAACTGGTTTTTCCTTATATAGGAAATTTTTGACCAATCTGTATAATCTGATTAAATTTGACTTTGTAAAAGTGCCTCGAGATGACATGTTTCATGAATTGGCGCTATATAAATAAAATTGAATTGAAATTATCCACTTGTAGCCTCGGCATCATTCAGCTTGGACTATAAAATCGCTCCGAGAAATAAAAACGGATTTGTGATACTGGTTAGCTGGAAGTCCATGACCTTGTTTACCAGCTCCGCAGCAAATTCTGTGACAGTTCCAGAGTCTGGGTCACTGGCGTTTTTAAGGCCAGGCTTAAAACCGATTTATTCAGACTGGCTTTTAACATTCAGTAGCACAGTGTCATATTTTGTATTTTATTTTGTACTTGCTTTTTATGTTAATGTTTTTACGTTTTTGATTCTGTTTCTAAAACATAGATTTTATGTACAGCACTTTGGTCACCGCGTGTGTTGTAAAGGTCTATATAAATCAAAGTTGATTGATTGATTGATTCATAAAATGTAATTGAAAACAGAGAAAGCTGAATTGCTTTGAAAAATATGACCCAAAAGAATATAAAGATTTCTACGCAGCACCTTTAGATTTTCAGCACTCCTAGAGACTCAAAGTACACAAAAAATGTATTTAAGAATCAAGGTTTTTCAAGTTATTTCAAGTTTTTCCAGTTATTTTCATGTTTTAAGTCTTGTATCAACAACATTTCTAAGCATATAAAACTCTACGCTGATGACATGTAAGTTTCTTTAAATATTCTCTGCAATTATTTCTGTAAGGAAATATATACTTTAAAGTACTTAATCGAAGAAAATATTTTAAACATTCCCCATCATGAGCTTGAATTGTGGAAACACTTTTTATTCCTAATGTTTTCAGAGTTTTTAAATGTTTTATAAAAAGGTACGATTATTACCAGCTTCTTTGACTCACCTGTGTTGTACGCTGTAGGTATGGCGGAGAAGGGCAGGCCCTGTGCCAGGAGGCTCGGTGTGGCTACAGACACCACAGGTGTGGTGAGGGTTTGTGCCACTTGGCTTCCAGCCGCCAGCCGCTGGGCGTTCTGCCAAAGAGCGAAATAACATCAGCAAAAAATAAAACAACAGCTTCAACTATGTGAGCCAGCCTTAGGGTCGGTTTCAAGTACTTTCATTTGGACATGCTTGGAATGACAGATGCACACATGGCTGGATTCAAAATGATGTTACGCATTGAGTAAACCTCTCAGTGCGCTCTTGATGACATGCATCAAAAAACAGACTCCTTGATTGGAATAAGACATGTAAGAGAATTACATCAAAGGCAATTTATTCAATATTTGGTTACAGTGGTGTAAAAAGAACTGACGTAAAAATGAAAAAAAATCATTGTAGAAATATTCATATAATTAACTTGACATGGACGGTCGAGAGTAATGTATTTTATAAACCGGTTGGCTGTCTAATAATAATACATTTTATGATACTTTTGTTTTTAAATTAGAGAATACTGACCAGTAAAAGATCTCAGACAACCTTGAATTACAGCCTAAAGTTAATCTGCATCAGAAAAAAAAACATAAAATTAAACCGATATTAAACTATGTTAACTATTTTTTTCTGTGCTTGCAATTTCTATATAATTGTATATATAGAATGGTGAAATTCCATAAAATGTTACTCATATATTTAGTGCATTTAATCATCATAACTAAAACATGCTTTAAAAATCCCAGAAGAATTTGTCTTGTGATTTCTGTTTTATTAACCGTTAATCACAATTTAAACATTTATTTTCAACATGTAACGTATCCCTGTTATTTTGTAACTCTCCAATGCCTCTTTAATTCCTAGCAACATATTAGTCACTGAAGAGAAACCATTTATTGTTTAGTTTACCTCTTAGCTTTTCATTGGATGTAAAAAAAAAAAAAAAAAAAGAAAAAAATCTTTGCAATAAGTCTTCTGATACGACAACATTCCTTTACATTCTTTTGAAAACTGAATATTGAGGAACTGCATCCCAACTGGACTATTTACACGACAAGATGACCAGCATTTCTATAATTTACATGTAATCGTTATGCTTTCAAAATGATTGAATTTAGCTCAAATAGAAAAAAAAAGCAACCCGGGGCTCTTCTCTTTAAAGACTAACAATATAAATCCTCTGCTATAAAAGGGTAAAGATTTGGTAATTTTACTCTGGAATTACCTTCACGTGTCAGAAGAAACATTCATCGAGCGTTTTGAATTACACTAAATGTACAAAGGGAGCAGAGGCAGATCTCAAAGAGGGAGAAAGATTCAATTATCTGCCTTTGTGAGGAAGAAGAGGGAGCGAGAGCCGACAGGGTGGAAGTGATGAAAATTAATCACCGTTCTCTGGAAAATGAGAATCTTGCCTGTCGACTTTAAGACGAATTGTAGAAGAGGGACGAGCACAGCCACCAGCAGCTGCAGGCAGCAGCCATTACTCCTCTAAAACATATTTGTCTTAATAACTATTATTATTTTGTTGCCTGAATTGTGAAGTGGATGCACCGTGACAAAGGGTCACTTTTCCGCAGCTTAGCAGCATATTCTACTAAAACGGAAAATGTCTGCAGATTTTATATCATCTTAATACACCTGTACATCTCTCAGAATCTGAAAACTGCTATTTTTTGTAACTATATTGTTTTTCTTACACTGTATTGTTAACTTTGTGTTTACTCTCCATTGGATTATTAACGTTATTGCTTGTTTTGATGCATATCTGTGTGCTTTAATTTGCCTGTCACTTTGACACTGATTAACATGAATTTCCCCGCTCAGGGACAAATAAAGGACAACAGTTTTATTCAGGAAGATAGAAATCGTGCTAGTTGTGTTAATAGAAGTGAAGCGACGAAAATAAAATAGTGATAATGCTCCGGATGTTACTACAGCTGCTGTATTAAGTAAATGTGTAATTTCTTCTCTCTGGGTTTAAATCTGCATTTTTTTACGTCACAGATGAGTTTCAATTATGCGATTTTAAATCGTTCTTGTTGTAAGAGTGAAACAAAACTGTTTACCAGATCAAAATTCCTGATTCAGTAACTTAACTTCTAATGTCTGTGCATTCATTGAATATAAAATTATAAAACAAAAGTGCAAGTAAAACCTAGAAGTCTTAAGACAATATGTCTACTGCTGGTTGTCCTGTTTGCAGAGAATGCTAATTGGTTAATTAACTACACCATTTCCTCCCATTTATGATTGATTTTATAACCTCTTGCAACATTTATTCCGGAAACATGCTGTTGAAAAAATATTTAGCATTTTCATTTCACCTCTAAAAGTCACCTGAAGTCCCCTGCTTTGGGTTTCACAATCCACATTGAAGCCGCAACCCCAAATTTGGAAGCCAGTGACTTAGAAGTATATCGAAATATCATCATCACTGTCAGTTAAATGCCTTTAATGTAATTCAAAGTAGTTATTAAAACTCTCAAACATTTTGTTGGATAGTGGGAATGAGTGTGTGAGACTGTCGGTGAACAGTGAAACATGCCCTCTGCGGCACTTCGCACCACAATGCAAAGTGAGAACAACACCCATGCTTTTGGATAGCACCATACAGCACGTTGAAGCGAGTCCAGCTCAAACCTGCAGGGGAATCGCTCCGATTTTTCTGCATCGGCGCCGCAAACAAAGATTAATGTCGGGTGGTCGATTTCTAGGTTATCTCTAAATACAAAAAAAAACAAAATGCTGGAATACAAAAAAAAAAAAAAAAAAACATCCAAGGATCCTGAACCACATGCAGTCAGTCAAACTGAACACCATCTCAAGAGAAATGTCGGTGAAACAAGACTGAAACAAGGAGAAACTCCTGCAGAGTCCTGCGGTCATGCTAAAAATGTGCGGACAGCTGACTTGGCGTCGACCCATGCGAGTGACTGATGTATGTGTTGGGTGGGTGGGTGGGTGGTGGGGGTAAGGGGGTGGGGATCACCTCGTTTACCAATTCCAGCTCATCCTCTGTCTGCAAGGAGTTGTAACAGAGATGGTTATAACTCTGGTGTGACTGAGTAAAATCATAAAAACAATGCCTGAACTAAAACTCCTTCATTAATGCAATTGCTCTCTGCTAAGTTGAAGACAAATGAGCAAAGTGTCACCGCCACTGCTCACAGGAAATACGAAGAAGTCACAATTTTCCAAATCTGTTCTCTAAGCTAACACAAACTTGTAGTTTCACATTGCGAGCCAACATTGCCAATTTGTTACCAAAACCCTGAGATATCTGAATACAGAGGTATTAAGGTTAAGAGTTATGTTTTTTTCATACCCGGTTTAAACTGCAACAGCTAGCCCTGAACTAAAAGCCCTTAAAACTAAACTTAAGACAGAGAGGAAAATAACCAAAACCGCACTGAACGTATTCAGATTCTGAAAGGTTTGCTTTCCAACATAAGTGCATCAACCCTCTATGAAGACATGTTAGTGCTAAAAGGAGCTTATGATATCAACAGAATCATGAGGCAAAGCTAACAATCTGAGAGAAAAATAGCCAGACATTGAGGAAGTGAGGCGAGAAATAACAAATAGGTTTCTGGAGAAATCTTTTTGCCCCTCGAGTCACGGTTTTGTTTATCAATCAGACTACAAGGGTGTTACAGTTTGATAAAAAGATCAGATTTGTCAGTAACATAACTTCAGGCACACAGACTTTAGAAAATGGCTTCAAAGAGCAATTGTGGCCTGGATACGTTAGATAAATCTTTTTTTTAACTGATTCACTTGCAGTATCCTTGGCATCCAACAACAAAACATGAAGCAATTTTTGGCCCCTCGGTTATTTCTTTCACCCCAGGAAACCCAGAGATTGGGACTTTTACCCCCGTGTCGTGTATAAGTCAGGGGCATTTTTGGCAACGTTTTTGTCTTATAAGTAAAGATATGGGAACCTGGAAAATCATAACCTGTTAACGTTTGTGAGCTTTTTAGGTAAACATTAAACTAATTGATCCGTGTAAGCGCCACACCTTGAGGGTGCCAAAAAACGTTGACTGGACGTAGCGAGACAACCAAAGTTGGACTTAGCTGATCTCACCATCTGCATGAGGCTCTTTCCACCCTGCGAGGTGATGACTCGGAGGTCTGGCTTGCGGCTGTTGACCATCTGCGGGCTGGGAGGTGGGGGCGGAGACTTGGCCGGGACTACTTTCCCCAGGCTGTTGCCGTTGGAGACGGTGAGCAGACCTGGGGAGGCCCTGGCGCTGGTGTATCCATTAGCTGCGGGGGAGACGGAGGTGCGAATGCATGGAAATCAATAGGGAAAGATCAAACAGGAGGGCTCAGACAGCAGGGGTACAGACAGTCAGCAAGTTGTGCTATGGTTGTTGCATAATCCTCTCTTTCAAACTGTGGCTAAACTCTGGGGGGGGGGTGGAAATTTTAAAGATGGGTCAATGTCAAAACAACAGGAGGGTTTGTAAATGTCAAGAAGGCGAAAGTGTGTGAATATGTTTGAAAACCTTAAATAAAAGGGGAGACTAAAGCCCCATTTACACTACCCTTGTTAAACCGATCCAGGCCGAGCTTGGATCAGTTAACCGTGCCGAGCTTGGTTCTGATGACCAGGGCTTTGAACCGGTTCAACTTTTTGTATTTTACAGGGAACAGAAACGAAACTGGAAACGTTATTATATTTTATATTCCGGAACTGGAACACTTATTTAAAAATAATGGTAACCGGTTAATACCGGTTTTATTTCGTTCCTCAAAGTTTTCGTTGCCTAATTAACTAAAAAAAAAAAAAGTAATTATTTTCCTGCGCACGTTACCATGACGGCTGATGTTCATTCACTTCCTGTGTGACATCACATCACACATTCGCTGACTGAATGGAGAGAGAGCGGTGTCTCCACTAGAGCTACACATCTTAAATAAGAGGTAAATTACGATCCATCGTTAAGTAAAACGCTCATTCCAAACACAATATCAACAGCTATATTTGTCAAACGAAAGGAACGAAATTAACCGTTCCGGGAACAGTAATTTTTTTTGTTCTAACCGGTTCGGGAACGTCAATTTATTGGTGGAACTCATAACCGGAAACGTTATAATTCCGTTTCTGTTCGGAACAAACCGATTGGGGAAAAAAAATCGGTTTAAAGCCCTGGTTCTGACGACCTTTTACACATCACGCTATGTCGGTTCCTTGGTTTCCTCGCCTCCTAGTGACGATCTGCGGTACTGCTGCTCTCTGGGATTGAAGGCGGCACCAAGCAAATCAAAATGGCGCCGCCCGTAACATTCAGGCAGTTATGTTTGGTGATACGTCGTTGTTTGCTGAGAGTCAGGCGAAGACGGCAACTTTTGGTGAATTTAGTTGACAGAGTCGGCTTTTGGGATGTGGATAAGACAAACGAACGTCTAATAAGGATTTACAGACCCAGGAAACAAGGAACGCTGAGGTTCATCACACTGCTAAGCAGAATCATCACTGGAAATCGTGTGTCACGGTAGGGAAGCTAGTATTTTTATGAATGTCTGAAATGTCAGCTGACTTCACAGAGATGACGCAGTCTGCTCATGCGCTCTTCGTTATCAGATAACTGAGATAAGGATAAACTGAGCCGAACCCACCTCTGGAACTGGTCTAGATTTGGCGCGGTCCGGTTGGGTCTGGCTCGGTTCAGTTCAGTTTGCATTCCATTTACACTTGATAGTTATCTCGGTTACCGAGCTCGGACTGGTCTCGGCACGGTTAAAAAAGGGTAGTGTAAACGGGGTATAAGTGAAACTGTGACATGGTGTGGATGCTGAAAACACTGAGCGTTCAGACAATCCTGCTCATTAGCGTCCAGTCACAGATGGTGCAAAGGGGAAATAATTACTTAATTAGATCGCAAAAAGAAGCCAATCTCAAAAAATTAATGACAATTTAGGCTTTGAAAAAAAATTTAATAAAGAAAAATAAACTACTCACAGACTGGACTTGGACATCCTCCATTTGAATTATTCAGGTCGCCTCCAAGAAGAGCCCCTATTCAAGAAGAAATAACATATAATCTATGCAACGCAATGCAATTTTGACTTTGTGACTGAAAGAAACCCAAAATTAAAAGTGCAACATAAGTTTATTTTCCAAGTTTAAACAATGGGATCAAGCTTAGGTGAATTTAGATGCCAAATGCAATCCTACAAAAGCTTTTTAAGGTTTGATCCTTTCATGTTTACATTAAAGACAGCATAACTTAAGAGTTGCATTCATAGTAATTTCAATCTCTAGTTTCCTGATCATGTGTGCAATGTGTGTATTGACAAAGGGATTATGATGATAAAGAATATTCTAGCTTCTTATGGGCTCCAAATGAGGGCTTTTACAGGTTTTGAATAACCAGAATATAAACTACAAAGTAATAAAATGGAGGTTTTGCTGTTTTTAGTCAAAGATGCACCTAGAAATCAGCTGCTGCAGGAAGTCATTTAAAGGAAAACATTTTTTTGATTTATACAGTGACAGAGCAGACTCAAACAGATAACAACTTTGTTTAACAGAGTACAGCAAAATTGCGTATTTTTTATACTTTTAAGCTTTCCATTGTGGAACATGCTGGACTTGAAAATGCTGGCAGCCTTTGGGAGACCTCAGAGGTGAGGTCAGGTTCTACGTTCTCCAGGATATGCACATTAAGAGGGCTGCTTTTAATAGTGCTAACCGTGAAATCCACCAATATAAGGTGCAGGCAGTTGTAATCGCTGTCATCATTATCTGACCGGTTTTACTGCAACCTCTCTGATTGCTTTTGTTTGAGACGTCACCTACATTTAAAAAAGCTTAAGAAATAAAACTAGAGCTGATTCAATATGGACAAAAAACATAATCACAATATTTGTTTTTGCATTGAATAGTTTTGGTAAGTATCACCATACAGTTTCAAATGAACAATTCAGCTTGTATGACACAATCGGTTTCAATGCAAAACTAAAATAACTAATTGAAATTAACCTTATTAACAACAAATTACATTCAATTTCTAAGCTTGCCATAAACCACACATTATAGGGCTGGACGATATAGGAAAAAGAAACATATCGATAAAATAGAAATCATATTGATCGATATCGATAATTATCAAACAATTCAAAACATACATTTTAAGTGCAGCCCTGACCATTTTATGCTGTTGCTTAGCGACCTAGTTTTAGATACAGAACACACAAACACTGAATTCACATTCAACCCTTTAATTATACAACTTTTAACCGAAGCTACAAGTTTTTAAAAACAACAGGTGCTCTCTGAACTCTTTGAAGGGGGCGGAGCTTGTTGACGGAGCGTTCCTGGGTCTGCGTTGTGATTGGCTGGGAGGACGTAATGAATGTAATATTAACCTGCATGGCTTAGAGTGCAAAAGGAAGGAAATCTTTTATTCTATTGCACTTTTTATTGACCTTTTTTTTCTATCATCGATATACATCTATCGATGGATATATATCGTTATTGGATTATTGTTCAGCCCTAACACGTTACAAACTAAACATACAACTCCCTTAAGAATTGTGAGAAATTATGAATCACAAGTGTCCATTTGATAAATGATTGTAATGATCTTATTGCCTCACACTAAACTTCCTTTCTCCATCTGACTATTACTGGTGGCGGGTGAGTTTATTCCCTGTTTTATTAGGCGTTTGCATATTCTTCATAGGACAGTGGTGCATATGGCACTGCAGTATTTGAATATGCATTTATCGTTAAATATTCAAAAAGGAACCGTGTCACACCTCTGCCTTGCTTGCGGCCCACTTTTGTTCTACTGCATCCCTGAGCCCTACTCGGGGGCTCTTTTACTACAAGGAGTGCTTGCAAAACTGTACGCTTTGTCATGGAGACAAAGAAAATACAGATCTTTAAAAATCAGGAAGTTCCAGGACATTAAAGTTCCTGTTTATGTGCATTAGCAGGGACAAAAAGTCACACGACATTAAAAAGTCCCCAGTAAATGAAGAGCGTTCCTTAACACCTAGGTTGTAGCTCAGAAAAAAAAAAAAATAGCAGCTTCCTTTGAGGCACGTAAATGGGTTAAAAGTCGTCGGGAAGCACTGATCGCTACAGTAGTAACAGGGTAAGTTATTTCCAAAGTAAGTTAGTTTTAATTTCACTTGTTTCTCCTCCCCTCCGGTGACCAACTGTGTGTTTCATCACAACACGCCCACACAGAAACATAGGACAAGAAGCAAGCTGACAACGACACAGCGACAACACAGAACAGACTCTCACACTGAGTGGAGACAGATTTGCCCTTTGCTTCAGGACAGGGACGATGGCCAACATTTGCAATGGGCTAAACGGTTTAAATTCATGATATAGAGACGGAAAATTGTTATTTAATTCGCAGCATAAGAATTAACCAAAAAATTTGGTTCTTATTTCTTAAAGGATGTCCCTGAGCACTTAAAAAGAACATTTGGGATAAAGTTAAATGCTATTTTTTCACTTTGGGAAGGGCATACAAAGTATAAAATAAAGAGTAGTTTAAACACAGTACAGTTAAGATGTCTGGCCAAAACTTTAAGATTAAGATTTTTCCATGAAAACAGACAAAAAAAAATCTTTTGCATTAAAAAAAACAAAACAGGATACAGTTCATTAGATGAAACATCAAAGCTTTAAAAGAATTTAATTCCAAAACTTAAGTCAATGTTTTACATTTTTAATCCAAGGAATTTCAAAACCTCTGCCAAACTGAACACTGTCTGCTTTTAATCTGATTTACAAGGATACAAAATGACCACAATCATGATGACTGAATGGTCTTGAATCTCACACTGATTAATGACAGAGGTTTGGATTCTTTAATTCTGCATACCTAGAACCAGAACCAAACAAGGAGAAGCAGCATTTAGTTCCTATGCTCCACTTATCTGGAACAAACTTCCAGAAAACTGTAAAAGTGCTGAAAGCCTGAGTTCTTTTAAATCAAGATTAAAAACACATCTGTTTAAAATTGCCTTTGACTGTTCTAGTTAAACAGTTTTACAGTTTTTAATGTTCTTTTTTGTTACTACATTCTATCCCTACTTGATTTTATTCTATTTTCTATCTACATTTTATTATTTTGCTATATCTTAATCATGTAAAGCACTTTGTATTGTCTTGTACTGAATTGTGCTATATAAATAAATTTGCCTTGCCTTGCCTTTAAATACGTAATTTAATTATTTCGGGTTTCACTTGCATGTTTAAGCTTGCAGAAGCTATGCTGAAGACATAACAGCAGCGGGTGGCAGCTTTTCTTTCACTTGGTTGGGAACCAACAACCGTAGTGAATATTGAATAGACTATATGGATTTTGGACTAAATCCAGAAACAGAGATTTGAAATTTGTTGCTTCCATGCAAGCTGAATTACCAAGGTTAAAACAAAATGTCGCTATCCATCTATCCAATGCATTTTCTAACACGTCTATCCCTTGTGGGATCGTAAGGGGTGCTGGTGCCTATCTCCAGCTGTCAATAGGCGAGAGGCAGACTGGCACCCTGGACAGGTCGCCAGTCTATGGCAGACAAAATCTCGCTAATTGGAGTTAATTGGAGCGCATCGATGCATAAGGGTATGAGTTTTACCACAGTGTGGGATCACCTACCAGCGGTGATTAAGGCTTATTACCAGTGCAACCTTTCAGCTAAAGTAAAAAAAAATAAAGTCCCTGCTCTGTGGCTCATCTGCTGCGTCGTCTTTGTGCCGGCGTCTCTCTGCATGCTCACCTGCACTCGCTGGTCGCTGCGGCAACCCCGGAGACACTGTATTCCTCTGGGGAGCCGGTTGCTGTGGCGACAGCAGGTGGGTATCCGTGAGCGGCGACGACGTGACATAGGAGGTAGTTACCAGCGCGCTGCCAGGATTGCTGAACTGCAGTGTGCTCTGATTGGACGCCTGGACGGTGACCGGCATGGAGAAGGTCTGGGGCGCAGCAGAGGTCTGCTGCAGGATAAGATTTTGAGTTAGTCCTCAACCTACGACAAGCTGGAATACATAAGATGGTATAAGGCATCACTTTTCAACTACATTTAGCTGCTCTGTGATTATCATTGTACAATAACTTTATACAAATATAATATCACTGTGTAACAGTTGAAAAAGTGTTAATTTAAACATTTGATACTGCTACTGACATAATACAGGACTGTCTCAGAAAATTAGAATATTGTGATAAAGTTCTTTATTTTCTGTAATGCAATTAAAAAACATGAAATGTCATACATTCTGGATTCATTACAAATCAACTGAAATATCGCAAGCCTTTTATTTTTTAATATCGCTGATTATGGCTTACAGCTTAAGAAACCCAAATATCCTATCTCAAAATATTAGAATATCGTGAAAAAGTATACTAGTAGGCTATTCAACTAATCACTTGAATCGTCTAATTAACTCGAAACACTGCAGGGTTTCCTGAGCCTTGAAAAACACTCAGCTTGGTTCAGTAAACTAAATCACAAGTATGGTAGTGGTTAAGAGACGACATAAGATTCTCACAGTAACTGGTGTAGTGACCATGGCATTACTGTCCTTGATTGGCCTGCCAATTCCCCTGACCTGAACCCCATAGAGAATTTGTGGGGTATTGTGAAGAAGAAGCTGAAAGACACCAGACCCAACAATGCAAATGAGCTAAAGGCCGCTATTGAAGCATCCTGGGCATCCATAACACCTCAGCAATGCCACAGGCTGATTGCCTCCATGCCACGCCGCATTGATGCAGTAATCTGTGCAAAAGGATTCCCAACCAAGTACTGAGTGCATTAATGGACATTTTCAAATGTTTGATTTTGCTTTGCTGTTATAATTTTTTTTTATTTGGTCTGAGGAAATATTCTAATATTTTGAAATAGGATTTTTGAGTTTTCTTCAGCTGTACGCCATAATCAGCGATATAAAAACAATAAAAGGCTTGCAATATTTCAGTTGATTTGTAATGAATCCAGAATGTATGACATTTCATGTTTTTTAATTGCATTACAGAAAATAAAGAACTTTATCACAATATTCTAATTTTCTGAGACAGTCCTGTATAGCTGATCATTATCTGTATAACAGCTGTAGAGTTATTTCTGTGGTATTCTTTTTTTATTTAGCTTCAATGACTTATTCAATTTCCACAGAATGACTTTCCGGCTGCCTTGTGACTGGAAATGTTTCCAAACCGATGTCTTTCCTCATCTTTCTTGGAAGCCAGGGGAGAGTGTAGTTGTCTTCCTTCAGCCAGCGGACCGAGCAACCACAGCATTACCGTATGTGCCAGTACGCTAGACTCTGTCACCTTCTCTGGTATCTCATCTAAGCCATTTAAACCACAAGAAAGTGATGGAAGAAAATCTTGTCAGATTTAAACCCTTAGCTGCTGAAAACCTTGGTATAATGGAAACAGCCAGTTTTCCTCACCGTGTAAAGCTAGAATAGATAGATTTTTACATTGATATGGTTGAATATTGACCTGTCATGATTAATTATGGCATCGATTGGAGACAAAGTGTCATATGCAATTTTACATTACTGATTAACGAGTAAAAAAACAACAACTATTAAACATAAAACATTGAGTTAATAAAAACTAGGGCGGTATGATTTTGCCAAAAATCAAAGTTGCGATATATTTCAGCGATTTAATTTTTACTTTTCTCTTTATTAACCCCAAGCAATAAAAATGGCCTGTAGATAAACATCTTTGTAAACAGGGACTATTTAAAACAAGAAATTGAACTGTTTTTATTAATCAGAATATTATTATTCAAGAGAAGCTTGTTGAGTTGGACATCAATCCTTGTTGAACATAAAGTAAAACCAACAAACAACTCTATGTATTAAACAGTTTTACCAGTACTTATTGCTGTGGTGAGATTCCTGAAAGTTTCTGGTAAAAAGTATGGATTATATAAACTCTAAAACAAATAATAAAATTAGATTATCTCACTGTTGCCACTCTCTTCCCTTCCATGTGGAGGTAAACCACCTTAAAAAATATTACCGACACCTGAAGGACTCGTCTTATCCATTAATTGTTACTTAGCCCAAAATTTAAGACCTCTGCGATTTGGAAAATGCATCTTTTGGATTGTGATTATGGTGCAAATGCGATTAATTGTCCAGCCCAAATAAAAAAGGTGAAAAAACTGTCATAATATCTTAAAAACAAAAAGCACAACCTCTTCCCTTGTTTAACCAGGTCTCCCTATGTAACAACATAAATCACCTTCACGTGTGATAAGTCGGTATTCATATTTTATAATTTCTACTTTTATATCTATTTTTGTATTACACACTTATTTATTTAAAAAAATATCCAATAAATACCATCAAAAGCTGAAAAATCTTACTCGAAAGAAACCGTGTGTTCTAACATTTAAGTGATTTCCAGGACGGTCCATAAGTGCAGGTTGCAAGAGAGCAAGCTCTGAATTTATAAATTTAACCAAGTTTACTGTTTAAAGTTGGCCTTAGGAACAAAAAGACCAGTTCACGAGAGTAGATTGACAAAAAATACTGGCCATTTTTCTGGATATTAAAACTAAAGCTTAAAAAGTAATGCCCACTTATTGTAGCGCAGCAAAACAAACAAAACAAAAAAAGACAAAAGTCTTCACTCACAAATGAGAAGAGTGATTAGAAATTATTCATCTTGTTTAAGGCACTTACTCCGTAGCGTTTGAAGAGGACATCCAGGTCCTCTGTGGTTTTACGGAACTTGTCGTCATTCAGAGGACTTTGGTCGATGGAGTCTTCGCCGTCCGGCTCGGGACTGTCGCAGCCGTTGAAACCTTTCTTTCTCAAAGTCTAGAAATCAGATCAGAGAAGCAAACACTCAATGAACCTGTGTAGCTTAAGTTAAGCACAGAGTGTTCAGAAATACATTTTAGCAAATGTGAATGTCCCAAATGGGGTCTGGGTTATAATTCTCTGTGCTATAAACAAACCAAACCTGACCATAATAAAGTTAATAAAACCTGAAATATTTTAATTAGGGATGCACGATATATATCGGCCGATAAAATATCGGCCGATATGGTGGAATTTTATATGGGCCCGATAAGTAAATTCTTCCGATAAAAATAGCCGATAAATTAATTAAATGTGGTGGAATTTTATTCAGGCAGAGTAGCCCCAAAGCGGGACAAGACCACTGAGCTATATAATACACTGGAGTGCTGATTTTGCCGAAAAACTGAAGTCACTGGCCGCCATCTTGCTACTCCCTACTCTCACAGAATCCCGTAGGATTTGGTTGCAACAACAAGCAATTTTCTGGCTGTGTGAAAACGTTTCACAGATAATTCTACAGTCAGTGGATGTACTAACACTATCAACTACTAGGATATTAGGTGCTGAAATATTTTACATGTTATTCATATTAAATATATATATGTGTATATATAAGTATGTGTATATGTAAATATGTATATATATGTATACACATATGTAAATATATGTTTTTGTATATTGTTATTTATATATTTATAAATGTTAAACATATATATTTAAATGAATAAAATGCAAAATATTTCAGCACATGACTTTCTCAGTACTTGATATTTGTAGAACATAACATAAAACTATATGGCATTTGACATTTTAAAAGTTTTAAGCCCCCCCTGAACATGAGAAAATCCTCGTTATTCGATGCTGTAGCGCACATATTCCCTAGTTACTGGGGGAAATAGGGAGTACCAATATGGCGGCTGGTGGCTTCAAAGCGACTCGTTCAAACAGACAGTGATTAGCACTCCAGTGTATAATATTGCTCAGTGGACAAGACCTGTGGATTTTGTGTCCCTTACTAACAGGACCCAGGCTTGGCTCCATTATTGCCTGACTATAAATAAACAAACTGGGTATTAGAAGATGACAACAGCATTGCAGTTTGCAAAACCTGTTCAGCAAGAATTTCGAGAGGAGGAAAGAAGGATTTGGGTTTTAACACAACAAATCTAATAGCTCACCTGAAAAATTGTCATCATGGCACTTCATTTTTGAGAATGCACTTTTATTGACTTTATTGAATTTTTATATGCATATGTTAGTACAGATAATTTCATGTTCGAAAATTATTTGACTTGACTCCAGAAATACCTTTGCTGATAGCCTTCTGAACATTTTTTTTAAGAAGTTTAACTTTTTTCTTTGACCTTTGCTGTTGTTATTATTTTTTGACTTCAGAAATGCCTTTTGTTGTGCCAGTTCAGACATGACAGAAAGCGGTAACGGACTACGTTACCCATGATGCAATGTGGTCAAAATGGCCACCAACTCATGTGGTCAAAATGGCCACCAACTCCCATCACGCAACACGGCAAAATGGCCGCCGATCAAGGAAACGGCATCAATTCGGGACGTAACGGACTGCGTTACCCATGATGCAATGTGGTCAAAATGGCCACCAACTCCCATCACGCAACACGGCAAAATGGCCGCCGATCAAGATAAGGTTGCTATGGTGATGGCTATAAAAGCCGATCACACACGATGAGCTTCCTTCTTCCCTGGCTTTTAGCCAACCCGAGAAGACACGCACAGCTGATTCCCACGCGTTCGATTGCTCGCTGGACCGAGATTTTTCGACGCAACGGTTATTCCCTGCTTTATAACAGGAGGTCGACTTAAATAAGTACTTTTAAATTCCCTCTGATCAAAAGACTGAGAGACGCCGCATCTCCCAGTGATCGAAGAGGACCCCGCTTTTGTCTGGCCAACAAAGCGACTGTTGAACCCGGAGGAAGAAACGAAGCAGCTTCTTCCCCGTCCCGCTGCAGCCTGTGGACAACTGCGCTCGTCGAAGCGCGTCCAGAAAGCCACACTCGGAGCGTTCCGGACCAGCCCCGAGGCAACTCAAAGTAACGGGGTTTTTCCCCTTTCATTTCTGTCTCACCAACAGGGTGTTTAGAAGTGCCTGGGCAGGCGTAGAACTTTGTAGGTGTTGGTTAATGCTTTTATTCCACGACGAAGTTGGAATTATTTTGCTGAACATTTTCTTTGTACGTGCATGCATTTTACAATTGATTTGCTGTGTTGATTTGTGATCCATCAAGAACCCCGCCGTGGGTTACCGATTTATCTCTTTTCATCTTCTTCCCTGCTTCCCCTCTCTCTCTCTTTTCGCTCCTTATCAGTTTAATTTCTTTGTCCGAGCTCAAGTCGCGGGCTTTGCTTTAAACTCCTAGTTAGCCCCCCCCTCTCGAAACGAGGCATTGTCCCATCAGCGTAAGCGTGGTTACGTTATTAGGACCTCCCCTCATACGTCATCGTAGCAGCCATCTTGGGAGGGTCACGTGTATCTGGACTGTAGGTAGCTTAGCTGAACTAGCTTTGTGTAAGACATCAAAGCGTCCAGTGAGATTCCCGAAGCTGTTCTGTCTGTCAATGCTGATACGTGAAATGCCGATGTTTCGAGGGCGGTGTTAAACAACTTTGAGTTAAGTTAAGATCTGCTAACCGCTCATTTTAATCCATTGTTTATTTTTGTTTTGTTCTTTATTTCCACATATATATTTTGCATGTTTTAGTTTAGTAATGAGTAAGAATTCCAAAGTTGTTTGAATCAGAGAATTACTGTAACAGGGAATTGCTTTTGGTTCAATAAAACCAACCACTGCGGAATAGACATTGTTTTGTGTTCAGTCCAATTCACAGTTGCCTGGGTATTCAGAAATCAGAGCTAACCTCCTTTGGAGTTAACATCTGACATTAATACAGAGACAATATCATTGGATGGTGATAAGGAATAAGGATTTAAACTCTAATTGCAGTTACATTGGGGTTCTCACAGCCTGCTGGATAAACCTGGTCGGTTAACAGTCCGACCTGATCATTTATTCCAGCATAAATGAGTTCATAACAGAAAGTTAACTAATGCATTAGTGGTATAAATACTTATAAGCTTATAGCTAACATCACCACCATTTGAACTATATTTGTTATAGCGAAATTTTGAGTTGAATGATTTATTATTTAAATTATAATACCAAATTATAATTAATAATGATAATAAGCATATTCAACCAGCTTATGGCATAGCATAAATTGGCTTTTCCCGGTGTGGGCTGGAGTCTACTTATTGGCGTTCCTTTAGACTAAATCGAATAACCAGCAACTTATGAATTGAATGAACACAATCCATATTCCAGCATTTTGACTGCTCACCTTGCCAAAAGGACTATTCAGTCATAATTGATTAAGGAGGTATCATTACTAAATATATACGTGTTTGTGGTGGTTTGAGGTTGTTAACCTGGGGTTTGAATATTGATTTCTGGACTGGAAGTCAGCTAGATTGAAATACACAGCAGCCAGCGTCTGCTACTTGTCAATCAGAGTCTGTGTCGTGTTCTGCTTTGAAAAGAGAGACCTTGCCTCCATCTGGTGGCCAGGATAGGTAGTTGCAGTCACGGTTTTAAAGACAGCTTAGATCGCTCAGTGTCCCGGAGGGACAGTTTTGAAAGTCAGTTTCTTTAAACTTACCTTACGGTTACGCCCCTTTGTCTTTTTTTATTTTATTTTATTCATTTTTTTTTCTCTTTCCTCCCTTATCCCCCTTCTGCTCATCATAAGTGGTCAAAATTGAGCTGTGATTTTGAAACTAAGGTTGCAATTTAGCGGTTTTTAACTGTCATTCTTTGCCACCTCTGAAGCTCCAAAACACTTTGCTATTTTCCACACATGTGTAGAGCACCTGTTCTTAAATAACTTACATCACAAACAAAGCCACAGCTTTATCACTTAATTACTGGCCGAAAGGTTAGTGGTCCATGTCACTCAAAGTTAATATTCTCAAAGTTAAACAAGCATATTAACCGTTCCTAAAACAAAGGAGTTGTAAGTCGCAGGGTTGATTTTCCCTTGCGCAGCCTAATTAAACGCACATATTTGAATCCACTTCCCGCGGTAAAGTGAGTCATAGTGCGTGTTTGCTGTTAACAGTTAAAGTGAAGCCACTTAACAGTTGTTGTTAGCAGTTTGTTGTTTAGCGCTGAGCTAAATTAAAGTGTATGCGTTGTTGCTTAGTGCTAAGCTAAAATACAGCGTTGTTATTTGTTGTCTGTCGTTTAGCGCTGAGCTAAACTACAGTGTTGTTACTTGTTGTGTTGTTATCCATAGCTGACAAAGAATGGATAGTAGCGGTTCTTCAGTCAAAGGAGCTGAAGGTCCAAACCATTCCATTGGAATGGAGGTCCAGGATGTCATTAGCTCACTGCTTAAAATGACACCGGACGAACAAACCCGTCTGAATCAGTTTAACATAAAGGACTGTGAGAGGAGAATTCAGGAATTGGTGGAGGAGGTCCAGAGCAAACCTAAACATAGATTGGTAGCAGATGTTTTGGGTGAATTAACTGCGTTATACCACCGAAGGTTAACGCTAGAGACCGATCTGCGTAACAGAGAGGTTGAGATGCGGATCGCAGCTGAGGAAAGAATCAGGGAGCTAGAACAGAGAAATGTTCAGGGCAGCTGTCATCTCACAGAGGAGCGAGAGGAGGATCGCATTAGCTTGCAGACAGAAGGATCTGAGTGTGAGAACTCCAAAGGAAAACATGGAGATCACACCTGGAGGACATTGGAGGAACTGGGCCCTCAGACACCTTCTGAGCGAAGGGTAAGCGAAGGTCAGGACAGATATAGCAGTGTGATACAGAAAGAAATGCCTAAACAACTTACGGTGGCAATCAGGACTGATCCACATGATGTAAATCATGGGAAAACACCTGCTTCCCACCTGACCCCTGACACGGCTCGCTATGATCTTTTCCCCCCACCAGGGCGACGAGAGCACCGTTCCTGGGACACAGGTGAACCCCACTCCTCTGAACTGCGTCCACAGACAAGAGTTCATGACAGGGATGGTCCCCCTGCGTCCCACGAACGGCCGCTGATGCCAGGTAGGTGGTCAGAACTGGAGCCTCCCTCCCACCGTGGTTACCACAGGCAAGAGTCGTCAGGAGAGGACTCAGATGGACCAGCTCCGATCCCTGAACAGGGACTGCGGATGCGTCAACTTGAGTCCCTGGCCCGAGACATAGAGCGTTTTGATCCTAGCAATACAGAATCCACCATTGATGACTATCTCAGAGAGGTAGAGCGCTGTCTGCTAGACTTATATAGCCCCTCAGCTCGAGAAAAGTTGAAGCTTATCTGGAAAACCACGTCCAGAAGTGTCCATGTTTTCATAGAAAGCCTCCCTCCAGCTACACGTGACCGTTATTCAGCTCTTTGTCAGGCTTTAAGAGAAGAATATTCGGCGTTTACAGACCCAGCTTCGGCCACTCTTGGAGCTTTTGCAATTCAGCAAAAGAGAACTGAAGCACCAAAAGAGTACTACCGTCGCTTGCGGGCTGCTTACTTTCAGGAACGAAATGCTCCCGGCTTGGAGGAAGACCACACTTTCAAATCTTTGTTCCTCCATAATCTTCATGAAGGCGTGCGTTATGAGGTTACCATGCATTGTAGAACCAAGAAACTTACCATGCAGGAAATCAGGAAATACGCGCAGGTGGCATGGGAAACACGTGTCCGGCCCAACAAAGGAGCCGATAGTGATAAAAGGGTTCTGCAGATTCAAGCCGAACCAGAAAAGAGTTTAGGTCTGGAGGGACATGAGATGCCTCCCTTCAAACCTAAAACTAGATTTGGCCCTAAGAAGCAACATGGTTTTGAGCCGCCGCAGAAGAAAGCTTCCCAGGATAGGAGAGGTCAGCATGGCAGCATGGAAGGTGAGAGGTTTCAAAAATGGCACAGGCCGGATCCAGCTCGATACGGTAAGCAAGCTGACAGGCCAGGAAAGCCGAAAAGCACACATGACAACAAAGGCTGGAACCTGCGCATGGAGGAGTCAATGAGAAAGGAGATAGAGGAGACTTTTCGCAGGTTGCTAGCCGAAACAGTGCATCAGATCGCGCCGCAGCCGTCCCAGCCATCACCCAATCCTGCCGACCCTCCAGGTAAGCCAGGCCCAAAACCCCAGCCAGCATGACTAGGCGTGGAGCAGGCTTCCCCTTCTAACAGAGTTTATCTGATTAAGGGGGGGGACCAACCGAAAAATCACCAACAACCTTCTAAGATCCCATCAGCAGGTGATCAGAAAGCCCCTTTTCTAAGGTTTCTAGGTGAGCTAAACCATCATGAAAATGCACACCGCTTATACTGCTCGACAGTTATCGGAGGATGTGTAACTGCAAATGCTCTTTTAGACACGGGTTCCGAGATCAGTCTAATGTGCTCAGATTTGTTTGATGAGGTGACCAGAGCTATGGTGTCTCTTGGGAAACCGTTCCAGGTGGAGACCTGTGACGTGGGCATCACCAGCTACACTCAGGATCAGTCATGCATCACCAAACGGGCGTGGTTAGACATCACTTTCCGTGACATGACCCTGGTGCACCCCATCTACATATGTACTTTGGACACAGAACCTTTTCTTGTGGGTCAGGACCTGTTGAACAGGTTAGCCCCACTCATTGACTGCTATCATGGTCATCTTTGGGCCCAAGTGGGGACTCCCAAGCCCCTCACTTCTGGAAGTGGACTGTCCGTCCCTATCAACCAGGTGACATGCTCTGAGGAGCCCAAAGAACTTTTAGCACCATTTCTGCCTTCCACAGAGCCGATTTCCAAATCCTCTGACACACCCCTGCTTGAGCTGAACAACCGCTCAGCTTACCTTTTAGTGGAGAATCCAACTCGCATGCCGATCCAAGTGGTGGCGAAGAAACCTGGGGTGCTCATCGAAAGCTCTTTCCACGACTTTGAGCTGAGCATTCCCGTCATCGGAGACCTGCCCTTATTCTTGACTGGCAGACAGGACTCTCCAGACACCGTGTTTACCTTTCCTTCCAGCATGATCCAAATCAGGCGACATGAAGCTCGGCCTGCTGGATCCATTTGTGGTGCAACGCTTGAAGCTGAAGGAAATCTGTTGGTGTATGCGATAGCAACCAACCCAACAGAACCAGCACCAAATCAACCAGAGAATTGGGACTCACCCACTGAGCCCTGCCCTGGCTTCGAAACAGAAATCATGCAACAGCTGGAAAAAGCTGATGCACTGACCACTGAAACAGAGGAAACAGCACTTAAGGAGCTGTTTATGAGTTTCAGCCCATTCAGCCCCAAAGATTCAAACGAACTTGGGATCCCACTGACACACATCCATGACTCACCAGTAGGAGAACACAGAAGCTGCAAAGCTAATCTGAAAACTCTCCAACAGGTGGCGTCCCGGCCCTTAACGGCCCAGGACACCCAGGAGTATGTACAAGGCTGCTTAACCTGCAGCCAGTTACAACCCACACGGCCACTAGACCGAGCCCTGCTTCAGCAAAGGGGGGTTACATTTCCGTGGTCACATTTGCAGACTGACTGGATCGGTCCAGTCCCCAAATCGTCAAGAGGTAACAGATATCTTTTGACAATAACAGGCAGTTTCACAGAATGGGTCGAATGTCTGCCGGCACCGAATGACACCGCTGTCACCACAGCAGCCCTGCTGCTAAATCACGTTTTCAGCCGGTGGGGCCTTCCCCTGTCCATCGACTCGGACAGAGGAACGTCAAACATTATGACCGTGCTTTTCAACATGTTGGGCGTGGAAGTTAAATTCCACATCACCTACCGCCCACAGTCATCCGGACAGGTGGAGCGAATGAACTGGCACCGTGGTCAGCATGTCAAAGGAACATGCCAGCAGCCATGACAGGGACCGGGATACAAAGCTTCCCCTGGTCCTAATGCTAGTCCGCTCTAACCTCACCATGCTCCACAGGGGTGACACTTTTCCAGATGATGACAGGAAGGCAAAGGACACTTCCCCTGAATCTCATCTACCAGCCCGAAGACGTCAGTGTGACAACCGTCTACACGGCACACCAGTGCGTCACTGACTTAAAAGACCGTCTCCGAACGACTTTTCGCGTGGCCTCGAAAGAACCTAGAAGCCAGCGTGCAAAGTCCAGAGTACAAATGGGTTCATGCGAACCAAATTAAATCGTCCACCAAACTCTCCTCGCAGGGAAGGGAGCCTAACTCCGCCCCGCCGAAGAGAACAATGCATAGCATTAAATAGGACAAGTGCATGTTCAATCAGGACACTTTAAACATGCACTAAATAAGCAAGTGTCCATACATAACTTCACGTCTATAATTTCACACTCAGCCATAACACCATGCATTGCTTTGGAAACGCTCACAGAAGTGGTAAAGAATGACATGATGTATACTCAGGTTGTTAGAGATTTATGCAGGACCTCACTCGAGAGGTTAGCTCATCCATAATAGCCTTGCTGAAGGACGGATTCCTCTGTACCTGGTACCAATAGATTTGGTCGAAAGGTTCTCAAATCTGCCTCTGGTGAAACACTGCAACCACCACAAATACACCTGGCGTACAGCCTAGGTAGTGCAATTCCAATATTTGTTAATCCTGACAACTTGGAGATAGGATTTATGCTAAAACCTTCCCATCATTGAAAGAGCTAATGTGTATAGGTTTTGAATCAGTATTGAATGTCGGTTTTTGGCAAGGTGAGACCCACGTACACCTACAAACCTCCCTCAATATTGGCCTATCATGATGCTGACCCCAAACTTATTTAGTCACTAATTTGGATTTGTGTACCAAAACCAAAGACATCCACTGGGTATGCCCAAGCAACCCATTATCAGAGACGTTACCAATTACCTGTGTGGTCTAATGATCTCCTGAACAAAACTGTCAGGCTAGAATGACCCTTAAAGATGCAGGTGTGGAAACCAAAATTGAGCGGGCAGGTAACCGCATGGCTCGTTAGCACCCCAGAGGCAGAAGCCCTGTTATCCTACGAGCAGCATGACACAGTTACTAGACTAAAACTGCCCAACCAAACCATTTTCTGTTCCCCACCTCAAGGTGCTCCAGTCCACGTTGGAAACATGGTTCTGCATCACCTTGACGTTGATAAATATGACTCAGAGAGTGAAATATAGATGTCTTTAAGGGATACAATTTCAGCATTGATGTCGGCATTGAAAGACAGCTTTTACTTGCAGGCCACCCAGCTGATTAAATTCAGTCTCACTCCATCAGAGTTGAGCTCGGCCCCTCTGCTTCGCTTCCCCAGAGCTACAGAGCCGACCGACACTCACATTATGACCATTATTGTGGTTCTCCTTGTATTTGGATGGCCATCATACCGCGATGGCGTATGCAGCATACAAGCAGATCAAACAGTTGCAACCAGATTGACGCCCTCAACCTTTGTCGCTCCCAGTTCGTAGCACCAGCTCCTTGAAGGCCATAAGCTTAATAGACTACGACCGCTGGTCTCTTTCCTTTCCCTTTTTCCCTCTCTCCTTTCTTTGGTTCAAAGTTCAAACCTGAGACCAATGAATGTATTGACAATGGTGGATTGTGAAGTTTGCATTTCTTTTTCTTTTTTTTTATTACTTTATATTGTTGCCTTATTAGCCAATAGAAATGACTAGCTATAGCTTAGTCCTGCCCAGGCTAGGTCACTGACCCAGGCACAATGAATGCTTTGTTTTCCTCTCTTGGATGATGAACTGAACTGCATGAATCCCAATGGACTACTAGAAAGACTATTAGGTTGTTCCACTCATGCACAATGGATTTTCGTCACGCCAGAATGGACTTTGTTGTAGCTTTAGAAGACTGTGACCAGCATCCCAACTCTTCAAAGCTAAAGGGGGGTAGGTTGTGCCAGTTCAGGACGTGACAGAAAGCGGTAACGACTACGTTACCCATGATGCAATGTGGTCAAAATGGCCACCAACTCATGTGGGTCAAAATGGCCACCCAACTCCCATCACGCAACAGACGGCAAAATGGGCCGCCGATCAAGGGAACGGCATCAATTCGGGACTAACGGACTGCGTTACCCATGATTCAGATTGTGGTCAAAATGGCCACCAACTCCAGCACGCAACAACGGCAAAATGGCCCGCCGATCAAGATAAAGTTGCTATGGTGATGGCTATAAAAAGCCGATCACACACGATGAGCTTCCTTCTTCCCTGGCTTTTAGCCAACCCGAGAAGACACGCACAGCTGATTCCCACGCGTTCGATTGCTCGCTGGACCGAGATTTTTCGACGCAAACGGTTATTCCCTGCTTTATAACAGGAGGTCGACTTAAATAAGTACTTTTAAATTCCCTCTGATCAAAAGACTGAGAGACGCCGCATCTCCCAGTGATCGAAGAGGACCCCCCCGCGTTTGTCTGGCCAACAAAGCGACTGTTGAACCCGGAGGAAGAAACGAAGCAGCTTCTTCCCCGTCCCGCTGCAGCAGCCTGTGGACAACTGCGCTCGTCGAAGCGCGTCCAGAAAGCCACACTCGGAGCGTTCCGGACCAGCCCCGAGGCAACTCAAAGTAACGGGGTTTTTCCCCTTTCATTTCTGTCTCACCAACAGGGTGTTTAGAAGTGCCTGGGCAGGCGTAGAACTTTGTAGGTGTTGGTTAATGCTTTTATTCCACGACGAAGTTGGAATTATTTTGCTGAACATTTTCTTTGTACGTGCATGCATTTTACAATTGATTTGCTGTGTTGATTTGTGATCCATCAAGAACCCCGCCGTGGGTTACCGATTTATCTCTTTTCATCTTCTTTCCCTGCCCCTCTCTCTCTCTTTTCGCTCCTTATCATTTATAATTTCTTTGTCCGAGCTCAAGTCGCGGGCTTTGCTTTAAACTCCTAGTTAGCCCCCCTCTCGAAACGAGGCATTGTCCCATCAGCGTAAGCGTGGTTACGTTATTAGGACCATCCCCTCATACGTCATCGTAGCAGCCATCTTGGGAGGGTCACGTGTATCTGGACTGTAGGTAGCTTAGCTGAACTAGCTTTGTGTAAGACATCAAAGCGTCCAGTGAGATTCCCGAAGCTGTTTCTGTCTGTCAATGCTGATACGTGAAATGCCGATGTTTCGAGGGCGGTGTTTAAACAACTTTGAGTTAAGTTAAGATCTGCTAACCGCTCATTTTAATCCATTGTTTATTTTGTTTTGTTCTTTATTTTCCACATATAATTTTGCATTTTTAGTTTAGTAATGAGTAAGAATTCCAAAGTTGTTTGAATCAGAGAATTACTGTAACAGGGAATTGCTTTTGGTTCAATAAAACCAACCACTGCGGAATAGACATTGTTTTGTGTTCAGTCCAATTCACAGTTGCCTGGGTATTCAGAAATCAGAGCTAACCTCCTTTGGAGTTTAACATCTGACATTAATACAGAGACAATATCATTGGATGGTGATAAGGAATAAGATTTAAACTCTAATTGCAGTTACATTGGGGTTCTCACAGCCTGCTGGATAACCTGGTGCGGTTAACAGTCCGACCTGATCATTTATTCCAGCATAAATGAGTTCATAACAGCAAAGTTAACTAATGCATTAGTGTATAAATACTTATAAGCTTATAGCTAACATCACCACCATTTGAACTATATTTGTTATAGCGAAATTTTGAGTTGAATGATTTATTATTTAAATTATAATACCAATTATAATTTATAATGATAATAAGCATATTCAACCAGCTTATGGCATAGCACTTGAGTTAACCATAGATTGTTCAGTAATTTTTAGGGATGCTCATTGTCTTGCAAATTGGATTTGGCGTCTTTTGTTATTAAAAAGCAAATTCCATACTTTTTTGTGTGAGGGTATAAAAAAAATAAATAAACATTGAAGAGCCAAAACGTTTTGTTTGCTGTTATAAATAAGCCACAGCTGCTAAATAATTAGTTTTTCCCAATAGGCACAAGTGTCAGATTATGGCAAAAACTATATTGAATATGAATTTTATCGGAATCGGTATCGGCAATGAAAAGCAGAAAATATCGTTATGCGACAGCGTTGAAATTTCTAATATCGTGCATCACTAATTTTTAATAAATACCATGTAGTGCC